>NC_140958.1:22626945-22674445 GCF_014529385.1 Adiantum capillus-veneris
GTTTCCATTTGAAGTTCACCTATAGAAGTGTGCCGTCATCCTCCTGATCAATGTCATACACCCTCAATTTAATTAGCATATACGTACGGCTAAACAAGTGCATAGCTTCTCTATGTGGAGATTGTTTCAAAGATACAAAAATGGGGCATTGTTTTTTACTACCCAAGAACGTGTAAAGAATGAGGATGCAAGAGAGCTACACAAGACAAGCACAAAGCACACAGAGATGGAAAGCTTCTTCTTCTTCTATAAGAAAAGAGAGTACAAAATGACTAAGTGCTAAAACTGAAAAGTAGCACATATGTACATGCGGTCACTAAGTGTGAACTCGCTAGAAGCGTACTAGGCTGGCACTATAAGTGTAGTCCAGCTGTAGAATCCCTGGCAGAGATCCTCCGTGTCGGTCACCTAACGCGCCAGTGAGTAAATGCCGTAAGCAGCCAAGACCCGTAGTGGATGCCAGCTCAAGATGTAGAGCTCGACATCTCAACACTCCCCCTCGAGCTCTGCTTGTCGCAGAGTCCAAGCATAGTCCGGAAACGTCGAAGCTTCTCAGCTCCGAGGGCCTTGGTAAAGATATCCGCTATCTGCTCCTCTGTGTTGACGTAGACCAAGTCGATGTCACCCGCCAACACTCGCTCTCGAACGTAGTGGTAATGGACCTCTATGTGCTTGGTCCTGGCATGGAACACTGGGTTCCTAGCCAACTGCATGCTACTGAGGTTGTCACAATGGATGACAATCTGCTGGTCCACCTGCACTCCCAAGTCCTCAGGTAATGTGCGTAGCCAAGCTACCTCGCACGCCGCAACTGTTGCACCTCTGTACTCGGCCTCTGTGCTCGATAAAGCAACCGTAGGCTGCTTTTTGCTTCTCCAAGTAACAGCAGCACTCCCAAAAGAGAACATGAAGCCACTTGTAGATCTCTTATCAACAATGCTACCTGCCCAATCTGCATCTGTATACCCATACAATGCTAATGGCGCATCTGCTGCATAGAACAATGCGTAGTCAAGAGTCCCTTGCACATACCGAAGTGTGCGTCGTACTCCATCCAAATGTGGCTTCCTCGGAAGCTTCATGAACTGACTCTCCAAGCCTACTGTGTAGCTCAAGTCTGGCCTCGTGATAGTCAAGTAGATTAGACTACCCACAATCTTCCTGTACATCTTGACATCCTCAACAACGTCACCCTTCTCTGCACTCAGCTTTGCATTCACATCCAAGGGAATAGAAATTGGCTTACAATCAGCCATACCATACTTTGACAACATGTCCAAAGCATATTGTCTCTGTGATAGCCATACACCATCTGGAGTCCTGATCACCTCAATGCCAAGAAAGTAGCGCAACTCGCCCAAATATTTCATTTCAAACTCCTGTTTGAGAAGACCCTTCACATGGTCAATCTCCATAGCATTGTCACCCACAATAATAAGGTCATCTACATATATGGTAATGACCACAATCCCCACATCACTCTCACGTACATAGAGTGAATGATCAGCATGAGCTCTCCTAAACCCAATACTGACAAGATACTTGGAAATCCTGTCATACCATGCTCTAGATCCCTGCTTCAAACCTTACAAAGATTTGAGAAGTCTGCATACATAATCTGGGTAACCTGGATTGACATAACCAGGTGGCTGATCCATATACACTTCCTCTTGCAACTCACCATTCAAGAAGGCATTCTTTACATCCATTTGATGCATAATCCATCCTCTAGATGCAGCCACTGCTATGACAGCTCTCACAGTCGTCATCTTTGCCACTGGAGCAAAGGTCTCCTCATAGTCTATGCCATACGTCTGTGCATAACCCTTTGCGACCAGCCTTGCCTTGTGACGCTCAATGTTACCATCAGCCTTATGCTTGGTTTTATACACCCATTTACAGCCAATAGCTTTCTTGCCACTTGGAAATGGCACCAACTCCCATGTGTCGTTTGCTTCTAATGCAGCCATCTCTTCATTCATTGCATCATCCCAATGCACATTTCCAACTGCATCCTCAAAACATGTGGGCTCCACATCCTGTATCACCTTAGCCATGTAGGCTTGGTGATGCGCTAGATACCCATCATAAGTCAATTTCTGAACTGGATTTCTGACTCTGTTAGATCTATGCGGTCTTGGGTCACTCCTTTGCCCTCTAGCATCTTCTTGTATTTTCCTTACACCAGGTGTCCTGACAGCCGGAATTCCAAATTCCTCATCAAGACTTTGTTCAGAACCATCTGAATCCATGTCTACATGTGAAAAACCTAATGATGCATCAGCCATAAAGGGAGATTCATCAACCTTTTCCTTTCCTTTTCGTGATACGTTCCCTGTACCTGCTGGTGGAGTAACCTGCGTACGTAGTCTACCATTCCATGGCTTCTCAACAGAGCCACGAGAAGAGGACTCTTGTGGTCCACTCAAAACCTGTGACTGTGGCCTCACATTTTGTACAACCACATCATCTTTTACATCAGCCCCAATAGTGCCATGTGCATTACTGTACCAGTTGCTCATGTCATCAAAGAGTACATCTCTGCTCACTCGTAATTCTCGTGTAGTAGGATTGTAGCACCTGTACCCCTTTTGTTCAAGGGAATACCCCACAAGAATACATTTCTCTGCTTTAGGATCCAATTTCCTACGTAACTCATCTGGTACATGCACATAAGCCATGCAGCCAAACACTTTCAAGTGTGCCAAATCAGGCTTTGTACCTGTAAACTTTTCCTCAGGTGTTACATCATGCACCACAGCTGTAGGTGTCCTGTTCATAATGTACACAGCTGTATTTACAGCTTCAACCCAGAAATGATGAGGCATGTTCTTCTCATTCATCAATGCACGTGCAACCTCTGCAATGTGCGTGTTTTTCCTTTCTGTGACCCCATTCTGCTGTGGAGTATATCTGCATGTAAACTGCCTGCGTATACCATGCATTCGCAGAAAATCTGAAAAATCATTGGAGAAGTACTCTCCCCCTCCATCTGACCTCAATGTATTGATTTGCATATTTGTATCCTTCTCAATCATGACTTTGAAGTCCTGAAAGTGACCAAACACTTCACTTTTGTTACGCATAAAGTAGACCCATACTTTCCTTGTATGGTCATCAATGAAAGAGACATAATACCTGCAACCATGTATACTTGCAGTATCGGTTGGACCCCAAACATCTATGTGCACCACCTCAAGTGGCTTTTTACATACATTGTGCTCATGTGGAAATGAGCCCTTCGACTGTTTTCCAAACTGGCATGCTGCACACACTTTATGCATACCATCGACCTTGAATTTGGGCAAACCTTTTACAATCTGTTTTGATTGCATGCTGTGCAATCTCTGCTCATTGACATGGCCAATGCGTTTGTGCCAAATGTCAACATCAGCCACAACACCTGTGCCTGTGCAAATAATGCATCTTTTACCTCAGGCATGTCTACATTCAGCGTAAACATTCTGCCCACACATTTGCCCTCTGTGATCAGCTTACAGCCATTCTGGAAATCTTCTACATAACAGCCATTCGGATTGAAACGAACCTGCAAACCCTGCTCAACCATTTGTCCAATAGAAACAAGATTCTTTGTAATGTTTGGGACATGAAGTACATCTGCGAAGTACTTTGATTTCCCACTCTTCGTATTTAGAGGTATATCCCCTACATGAGCAATGGGGTGAGCTGTGTCATCTCCTGTCTGCACATAGCCTGACAATCTGGTTTGCGCATATCTCTAAACCACTCTCCACGAGAGGTCATGTGATTAGAGGCACTTGAATCCACATACCAAACATCATCTTGGGTGGAATTCTCTGCAGTCATTGTATTCATTACATGCTGCATAACAAACATGTGCTCGTTTTTGCTGTCATCTGCATCTCTGCTAGTAGATGCATAGTTGCCCTGTTCTCTCTTTCCACTTGCTTTTCCCTTTGGATAGTCACGTGACATGTGACCTCTTTCACCACAAGTCCAACATTCTCTGCTATCTGTAGTATGTTGCTGCCTGCTTGATCCTGCACCACGACCTCTTTGACTCCCCCTGCCTTGAGACTGGTTTCCCCTGCCACCTGTATTGTTTTGATTTGATTGGCCTTCTTGAAATTGGCCCCTGCAACCACTTGGGCCTCGACCACGACCTCTACCTCTACCTCTGTTGGAGTTAGAATAGAAGGCTTGTTCAGACCTATTTCTGCCACGAGAAGAAGACGTGTCAAGACCAAGGTTCTTCTCCTCAAGAATAAGCATAGAAATCAAATCTTGGAACACGGGGATGTCGTCTCTTGTATTCATGGAAGACCTGAAATGCACATACTCATCTCCTAGACCATCCAAGCATGCACGGACAATGTCATCGTCTTCCACTGAGACTTTAATAGATCCAAGAGCCTCAACGATACTCTTTATCTTCAAGGCATAATCATTGATGGAGAGGTTGTTCCTCTTAACCTGATTTAGCTCTGACTTTAGTTGAAGCTTCCTGGCCTTGGTGTTCACCTCGAACACTCTGCCTAAGTTTTTCCATGCAATGGCGGGGGTTTCAGCATCCTGTAGATAGCCCATCATGCCATCTGTGATGCTCATAGAAAGACAATACATCACTTTGCTCTGGCCTTGTTGCTAGTCCCTCAAAGCTTTTCTTTGTTCTTCTATAGCATTTGTCTCGGGAATCTCTGGTTCCTTTTCATTGTCTCCTTCTACATAGTCCCAATAACCTTTTCCTTTTAGGAAATTTTTTATTCTGAACTTCCATGCAGGGTAGTTATTTTTCTCAAGCTTCTCAGTAACAATCTGACTGAAACCGTCAGACATCTTGAAGCACTAAGACAAAATAGCTGCAATCTGCAAAAACCTGCAAATCTGTTGAACCTGCTATTGTGGTACCTGTAACGCTTTCTACACTCAACGAGTGTCCACAATCAAGCGTACATACAACCACTGTACTTGTACAGTAAATCTTTGTGTACTGCACTTTGGAGACCTGTTCAGAACGAAGGGATTGTGATGCTCTTGCTCTCTGAGCCTCTCTTGCCTGCACCAGGCTCTGATACCATGTAAAGAATGAGGATGCAAGAGAGCTACACAAGACAAGCACAAAGCACACAGAGATGGAAAGCTTCTTCTTCTTCTCTAAGAAAAGAGAGTACAAAATGACTAAGTGCTAAAACTGAAAAGTAGCACATATGTACATGCGGTCACTAAGTGTGAACTCGCTAGAAGTGTACTAGGCTGGCACTATAAGTGTAGTCCAGCTGTAGAATCACTGGCAGAGATCCTCCATGTCGGTCACCTAACGCGCCAGTGAGTAAATGTCGTAAGCGGCCAAGACCCGTAGTGGCTGCCAGCTCAAGATGTAGAGATCGACATCTCAACAGAACGGAACATGTAACAATTGTTCGTAATCTAGGAACTTGACATGAAAGATTTCTGTAGGACAATGATGTATTGACATTCATTTTGTATTATTGAGAGAGAGAGAGAAGAGAGAGAGAGAGAGAGAGAGAGAGAGAGAGAGAGAAGAGAGAGGAGAGAGAGAGAGAGAGAGAGAGAGAGAGAGAGACTATGGAAGAGTCCCTTTGTGTATACACACAACATGCCATTTATAGGTTTGAGAGTTTGGACATCAAACAATCACTGTTACTTGAATGCTTCTAGATTTGATCACTCATGAGTCCCTACATACTTTCTTTCCCAATCACTTTGTGGAATGTCAATGGCCACCCTTATATCCACAATCCTCCAGCGTCGACTTTCATTAATCAACCTCAGCATAGAGCATACAACATGTCTACCATTCATGTTGTTTGACATTTGAGGACGATAATACGATCTATACATCTCTCTCTCTCTCTCTCTCTCTCTCTCTCTAAATGAGAATGACATGCATCTTATCCTACTTGGAGACCTTGCCAAACATATTGCTTCTGAGGATACCAAGACTAACTTATCGACAATATAACCTTTCTTACAAGTGCTTCATGTGAACATCAAGATTCAATCAACTCTCCTTGCTTGGTTTGTACACACGTTATCATTTTGAGGATGCGTCCATATAAACATTGTATCTAAAAGAAAACCATTTGGTGATACAATGTTATGCAGATTAGGAGCAAGGTATGACATCATTAGGGATGGGTAGGACATACGTTAATTCCAACTTTCTATGAGTACTTGCATATGTAGATAGAAACTTGGGATACACATGTATTTTAGAGAACAAGAGTGTCCAAACAACTGAACAATCATAGAGGTGAAACCTAGAAATATAAGCAAACCATGTTGACAAGAGCACTAAGAAGTTCGAGTTTAGAATTCACTACAAAACTATGCCAGTAGAACATGGACACTATAGCTTTAAGTAGAGGCAATGGTGGTCATGTCAATGGGAAACTTGCCATAAAGGTTTTGCAAGTAAGTGACATAAATCAAAGCAAGTTTTTTATCACCTAGTACTCTCTCTCTCTCTCTCTCTCTCTCCTCTCCTCTCTCTCTCTCTCTCTCTCTCTCTCTCTATTATGACACATAATGGTTTCAACATCGAGAGAGTCAAGAGAGATGTCTTAGTCTAAGTCATATGTGTATCTACAGCCATTGTGTCCTAATTTGGAAGGTCAAGGCTTTTGGAAATGCCACAATCTAGCCTTGGCATTATCCCTTCCTTGCATGAACCATAGGGCGTAGCATGTAGCCTTATTATAGTACAAATAAGAAGTACCAATGTAGCCTTATGTGTGTGTGAGAGAGAAGGGGGGATTTATTAACACTACAATGCCCCTTATATAATAGACATTTTTTCATTGGTGCATAAAAAATATGACCTTGGAGGGAAGAAGAGTTGTGTACAAGAATTGAACCCATGCTTTTATTGGCAGCAGCAACGCGTGGGCCACATACTAGTAAGCTATTGTGCAAATTCTTGTAGGAGGTGTGAGTCACATGTAACAAAGAAACTCGCTGCAAGTGCAAATCACTTCGAGTTTTTATTAAGTTCCCATCAAGTTTACACAATGTTTTGATATGGGCTGCACAAAGCTCACCTAGTTCACATGGGGTATTGTGCTGTGCACACTGTGAATTCACATCCACAACTCACTCAAAGTTGACACCAAGTTCATAACTTTTAGGTTCACATTTAGTTCACAAAGATGATAGAACAACTCAAAGTTTCCCCATGCCACAATGCCTCTTCTTTTCCATAGATCTAATTTGATAGCCTTTGTGTCACATGAATGATTGACTAGTGCCTCTTTTAGGCTGTTGTTTGAGTTCGTATCCACAAAAGGCAGAGGCAACAAACATGAATTGAGCTAGCTTACGTGGTTACCCTGTGCATGTGAACCTGTCATTGGGTATAGCTACATTCAAGTCCTATGTGATCTACATATTGTAGCCTCGTAGGTGGGGCTCAGACTGCCCATACACGCATGCTTCATGCTTAATTGGACTAATGAATGTGCATGTCATTGATGTGGTGATTTAGATTGTGCATATCCTAGTGCCCGCAATTCGAATTGTTCTACTGACCTATGCCTAGTGCATTAGACAATGTTTTGGATTGGTTAGCCCGCCTTTGGGCGAAACACTCCATCTTTAGCCAGTTAGTGCTTGAGAGAGACTCAGGATAATGAAAGATGAGGAGAAAAAGTGCAGATTCAAGTGTGAACCGCTCCTCTTCATCAACAATCTCAATAGAGCCTCAAGTGGAAAGCAAGCATTTTCTAGGGGAAGGGGAGCCACAACACTAAGTAAAACGGGGTCTTAAGACCCCCGAACTGGGATTGACGGCTATTGACCCTCCGTCGGAATTTCGAGACTGATGGGCGTCCAAAAAAAACGCTGCCCCTGCTTGCACCCACGCGTTTCGAATGCGAGACCTCCTCCTAATGAGGTTGATGGCGTAACCACCTCGCTCGCGCGCATCATGTGACCTAAGTGGCAAAGATAAGCCTTATAAATAAACTCGGATGTCCACCCCCCTTGTCCTAGTTACTAATTTTGTCCTAGTTTACTTTTCAAAAATCTGGTGGTGCTGCGCATCTAGTGATTCCTGCTTGTAGTTCCCCACCGTGGATGGGGCTTCATTGAAGACCCTGTGTTACTTAGTCCTGAGGGGAAGGGGGTCCCTGGAACAGAACAAGTGTGGGTCTACACATCCAATGGCTTTCGACGATGTGGGAAAAGACAAATTTGTTTTTCATTCTATCGCCTGTAAGGACCTAGTGAGGGTTGAGATTTATCGACCTCGTGAGACACAGCTCTTAGCTTGGATTTTGGGAATCCAACCAATCAAACGCCTTTAGATGCAAGAGGGATAGTCCCTTTGGAACTCTTAAGGGTTTTAGATAACAAACACATGGAAAGAACGAGCGCTTTTCAGTGTCTCTCTGTGCAGCACCTACACGCCCAAATTCTCTATCGAGCGATGGGCTCCTGGGCGAAAGAGGCTTTTCTGTACCTCGGTGCAGCGCCTCCCCCATCCCTCTTCCTGAATGCCCCGGCACATGTATCCAGGGCAACACATTCCTGTGAGTTTTGAGTAAAGCCCTCATGACCACCACTCACAGACATGCATTGTTGGCGCATACGGATAATGGGCGCCCACCAAAACCCCCAAGAAAGTCTGTCATTTTGTGGGTACTCGCATGCCCGTTGCTGACTCTATTTCTCGTTTTTCCGCTCATCTTCTCTTCCTATTCTTCGATCAATTCACTTGCAGAGGAGCGCTCTCAAAGGCTTCCGGCCAGCATCTCTCCTTCTACCAGTGCCCCCCCCGCCTCCTGAGTCAGACGATACGAAGCTTGTTGATTTCTCTGGCGGTATGTACTACATTATGCATCTTCTGAGGTTTTTGATGTATATGCACAACTGGCTCTTGCAAAGGAGGAATTTTTGTGATCTGAAGCTGTAGTTAGAACTGGTATTCCAGGAGATTGCAACATATGGAGAGGCAACTGGATTCGAAACCCTGTTGGGCCAGCTTACACAAACACAACATGCCAGTTTATCCAGGAAAATCAGGATTGCATGAAGCTTGGAAGACCAGATCTTGGCTTTTTGTACTGGCGATGGAAACCTCACGATTGTGAGCTCCCCTTA
The DNA here is from genome assembly GCF_014529385.1 of Adiantum capillus-veneris. Classification (NCBI taxonomy): domain Eukaryota; kingdom Viridiplantae; phylum Streptophyta; class Polypodiopsida; order Polypodiales; family Pteridaceae; genus Adiantum; species Adiantum capillus-veneris. Next base: position 22,636,048 of record NC_140958.1, read on the forward strand.
TTTGATGCAAGGGCCTTCCTCAGGATTGTTGCAGGAAAGATGTGGGCTTTCATTGGGGACTCCATCGCTCGAAACAATTATCAGTCTGTTTTGTGCCATCTTGCCCAGGTGATTGTCTTGAGATCTTTGTTGTAGCACACGGGACGAATTGAACTTTAGCTGTTGTTTCACTGCAGATTGAGAATCCAGAGTGTGATGAATGGAAATCATATTGCTACTTCAGATCTTACAATTTTACAATTCTTATTGCATGGGCTCCCTTCTTGGTCAAAGGATTCGAGCGAGCTGAAGGCTTTACACAGTACATTGCGAAGCTTCACTTGGATGAGCCTGATGAGAGATGGGCATCAACGTTGCATAAGTACGACTACATTGTTTTGTCAGCTGGGCGCTGGTTCATGAGGGACTCTCTGTATTTTGTACAAAATGAGCTGATGGGCTGCCATAATTGCCCGATGTTGAATGCTACAAACGTGGGTTGGCCCTATGCGTACAGAGTGGCATTAAGGGCTAGCTTCGACTTTCTGATTGCGGCAAAGTACAAGGGGGTGGTATTCTTCAGGACTATCTCTCCCGATCACTGGCAAAATGGTGCTTGGGATCAGGGCGGCGAATGCCCACAAACAGCTCCATTCAAGAGCAAGTCATATACTGTAGATGGGCTGTCCCGGTTCATGTACAACATGCAGCTAGAAGAGTTCAACAAGACCGTGCAGAGAAGCTCAGAGTATTCATTCAAGCTCAAGATTGTGGATACATTATTTTCGGCATTGCTACGGCCTGACGCGCATCCTGGCCCATATGGCCATTTTCATTCAAATGTAAAGAATGATTGTCTGCATTGGTGTCTTCCAGGGGCTGTGGATACATGGAGTGCAATGCTTCTGCATGTGCTCAAGCATCTCTAGTTGTGCCTTCCGCATGTATGTAAGCTTCTCAGCGGGACATGTAGCGGATGCTAGCCTCGGGACATTTTCCTCTTTACCCATTCACTTGAACAAGCACAAATTTTTTGTCTGCAGCTTGTTGGAAGCTACAAAATTTGTTATCTTGTAGTAAATACTGAGGAGATTTCTTTTTCCCGGTGCTGCTAATAATGTGAGCATTGTTCGCCGTGTGTGCACTCTTTGAGAAAACCCCATTAGCTGAGCTCGCAGTAAGTCGCTTCTTTGATCCAAAGGCTAAGCTTGAAAATTGATTAGGGGTAAATTTATGTTGTGGGCTGACCTATTAGAAGCTAATGTCTTTTGGTTTTTAGCCTTTCAGGTTAAATAGGCTGATTTATTAAAATTGAATGCTCTTTTGAGGTATGATTGAAATGTAAAAATAGATGCCATTGGGTATGGAACCTGCGTCTTTACGCACCCACACATACACTAGGTTATGACCCGTTGGCATTTTTAGGGTTTTTAGGTTTTAGTAACAACAGGAAGGTTCATACTTCACTCAAGAAAGTGAATGGCATGTCACTAAAGAATCTGTAGAGACCTGTGGACATGTGTCAAGTGAAAAGCCTAATGACTTGGAAAGGGATGGCAATGACTTGAACCCCTCAATGGAGTAGGGGTGGCTATTCACACTACTACTAAGCGGTTGGTGCAAGAAGTTATTTTGCTGGCCATAGCCCTGAACACCAAGTACCACAAGTTCTTAAATAAACCTTGGGAGGTGGGATCAATGGACAGGCAGAAAGTTGTGTGGATCTCAAGGTGGACGGACAATCTGGGTGTCAAACCCGTGATCTCCCCATTGGTAGCATGACCAACTTGCCGCTTCACTTGGTAAAAGTAAACTCGGACCCATCGGACACATCATGAGTGTCGTGGCAATTGTGCACTAGTGCAAAGTTTCAAATGCCATTGCTTGGGGTTCATTCAAGACCTAGCCCTTCCCAAACTAAGTTTGAATGATAACTGTATGCAGTCCAAGCATGTGGGTGCCATTTCTAAGCCTTAATAAGGCTTGCCTTGCCAACCAGGCAAGCAGACAACAATTTTGTGGCAGCCCATGCACATGTGGGTTGAATGAGGTGGTGCGCTTTTATCTATATATTGTTTTATGTTTCATGGGAAGTGCGTTCTCTGGATGCATCCATGTGGTCGTCTTTGGCTTGCTAACTATTATTTAAGGTACTTCATTGGCCTTATTGTTGTTTGCGGAAGCTTACTATTTCACATTTAATCTTGGCTTTCACACCTCTCTTTCCAATAGGCTTGTAAGGTTTGGTTCACGCTAGAGCTTCCAATCCGAGTCTCAACATCTTTCCATGGCCACTTATATACACAAGTGCGCGACCCGTCCTTCAGAGAGAGAGAGAGAGAGAGAGAGAGAGAGAGAGAGAGGGGAGGGGATGTGGGGGTGTGTGGACAAAGGGCGAATAGTGACTCCAAAAATTCAGCCCCCAGCCGTTTTCGAGCGGCTCACTATCGTGTAGTATATAGGGAGATGTTTTGACGGGAATGAAAACATTGGATGTTATCAAGGGGCACATACTATCGTTGGCATTTGTTTTAAAAGACTCATCATTATTATTATCTAATCTGATTTCTAATATCTAATGTATTGTAATGTGCACCGGAATAGGCCAAGATGAGTCTGCCTCGCTCTCACGTTAGCACGTCTTTATATTATGCAGTTACAAGTGGGTTCACACTCAGGCCATCCGGCCACACACTGCAATATACTAAAAGAAAGTTAACAATATTGAAGCTTTATGTGTTTGACACAAACAAGGAGCTTTTGCTTCTATTTAAAGTCTCTCTCATCTCATCATCAAGACGGGTCTCACCTAATATATATTATTATTTAATATATATACTGAGCAACAATGAGTTGTCATTTTTTGGGTGAAGAGCCCCCCCCCCCCCCCCCCCCCCCCCCCCCCCCCCCCAACAAACCCAAAAAAAAAAAACACCCAATTGCCTAGTCTTTTGAGCTTCGACTGCACCGCTAATGGCTTTGGCTCTGCTCTGCATCGCCTCCACCTGGCTCTTAATGCTGATTCGCGCCACTATCTCTAGTTCATAACAACAGCTAGTCATCACCCCTCTTACACCTTGGACTAGCCTCTTGATTTGACATACAATCAAAGCACCGCACAAAGCGAGGCCTTTCCCTCTATCCCCTCATTGGAAATCTCTCCGTGAATTGTTCCATGTATTTGTGTTAAGGTTGTCGAAGGTGACCTCCTCGCAGTACGGGGCAAGCAATCTGCTTGCTTGGCTTCTAGCCGCAAAACAATTATGGTGCAACATCGGTGTCAACCCCTACATATCATTTCATGCGAATTTAAGAGAGACGAAAAAAATTGCAAAGATGAGAGAGAGAGAGAGAGAGAGAGAGAGAGAGAGAGAGGGGGGGAGAGTTTTAAACGTCGTAGGAAACTATCCTAAGAGACCTTAAAGATCTATCGGATGAGAAGAGTTCAACTCAGGACCTCTTATTCAAGAAGGAAATGGCATAACCAATCTACCACATTTGGGTGATAAAAAGGTTATGCCATTTTCCACATTTTATTAGCTAGCGCACGTGCGCGCACACACACACACAAAAGAAGAAGAGAGTTTTAACGTCGTAGGAAACTATCCTAAGAGATCTTAAAGATCTATCGGATGAGAAGAGGTGAACTCAAGACCTATTATTAAAGAGGGAAATGACATAACCAATCTACCGCATTGGGTGATAGAAAGGTTATACCATTTTCCACTTTTTATTAGCTAGCGTGCGTGTGCGCGCATACACACACACAAAAGTAGAAGAGAGTTTTAACGTCATATGAAACTATCCTGAGAGACGTTAAAGATCTATCCGATGAGAAGAGTTGAACTCAAGACCTCTTATTCAAGAGGGGAATGGCATAACCAATCTACCACATTTGGGTGATAGAAAGGTTATACCATTTTCCACTTTTTATTAGCTAGCGTACGCACGCACACACACGAAAGAAGAAGAGAGTTTTAACGTTGTAGGAAACTATCCCAAGGGACCTTAAAGATCTATTTGACAAGGATAGTTGAACTCAGGACCTGTTATTCAAGAGGGAAATGGCATAACCAATCTACTCTTGTTTATTGTTGCTCTCAACAGCAGCCTTGCTTTGACCTATAACATTTATGTCATCAATCAAATCTATGGTAGAATCTGTACCAATATCATCAATCAACTCTATGGTAGAATCTGTACCAGAAAACTTTTGCTCTAATTCTGAGTCAGTAGCAAAAGTATCAGTTGTAACCAAATATTCCTGCATGTCTACTTGAATATGGATGCACTCATTCACCTGCACAATTTCTTCTTGAGCTTTAGCCAATTCGTTTTTTTGATCCCCTGATTGCTTTTCCTCCTATACTGCATTTATAAGTTCTTTACAAAATTCATCCTTTGTATCCTGAACTGCACGTGTAGATTCTTTGCAAAATTCACCCTGTGTATCTTGTAGTTGTAAAGCCTCACCCTCAAATACTTCTACTTCATGCACAACATCTGCAAAAACCAACTTTTCATACACAGCTTTAACTATGTTGTCATCATTAGCCTATAAGAAGGTAGCAGCTTGTACAATACACTCATCAATCACAGCTTCTAACTTTGATCGTACTTGTCCTCGAATATCTGCGTAGTTTGGTAGACTTGAACTCTATTCTTGATAGCTTTCATAATGCTCATAACTTACCTGTACAATAGCTTCTTTGAAATATTCCCATTCATCGTTGCAAGCTTTGATAACCTCTTGAATCTGCTCCTTCAAATCTGAACTCACTAACTGCTCAAAAGATTTAACCATTTTCAAGTATCCCTCTTAACTTGGATTCCAGCTCATAACACTCTAGGTATCCCTCTGGATCATAACCATTGAAGACTCATCTCTCGTCATGTACTGCATATAAAGCTTCATCCATTTCTTCTTTACAGTCTCCATTTCAAGCAGAGATCCTTGAACCAATTGAAGCATCTTTGAAATATCTGGAAGTGTTGACTTATCATCAAAACCATTTGCACTTAACTGTGAAATCATGTTCATCATCTGCTCTAAATTCTACATCTCTACCTCCCACCCTGGCTCGTTTCATGTCAGGTTCACCAAAGATGTTAGGGGATATGTGTTCGAAACGTGAGCCGGGCAGGCGGCGCAGGCCTCTGGCTGTGGGAGGTGTGAAAGAGAGAGAATGGCAGACACTGAAATATTTGGCGATCACCATAATCATCAATTAATCAATTCATGCTTTGAGTACAAATTAATCCTTAGTCAAGGCGGACTGTTAACAGCACCGTCACTTGGATCATCTGCTAACTAGGAGTTTAAGCTCCCATTTTACAAGATTAACTAGACTGTTAACAACACCGGGGCTTAACAAAATGTTTAATCAATCTCTAGCTGATAACGGTGATGGAAATTCCCTCCTGTCGCTTTATCTGCCTCAACTACCCTTGGATTCTCCAAACTATAATTCTGCTCACTGCTTCAATTTTTCTCATTGACTCAACTTGGCTATTATAAATTATTATGTAGCTTCCTGCTATTTATGCTTTTCACTAGCTTAATTGTCACTCACAAGCTTCAAATTCTCCTCTAATTGACTTGCTCTGATTGCCTTTGGTGCTCTGCTTCAATCTTATTCTTTCCTCGTACCTTGCAAGCCTCGGGCCTCACGCTCTTGCTTCCTTAGTGGAGAAATTCCTCCTCGAGGTCGAGAGGGGAAAATTCCCTTGCTTCTTTGCTTAGATCCAAGAACGAGAGATTTTCTTCTCCCCTTTTTTGTCCTAGAGCAAGATCCAAAGAGAGTCTCTCCTTCCCTAGCCCAAGCCACCTTCATGCAACAGCTCCGAGATCCTCTCCTTCTCAATTAGAAGAGAGAGAGAGAAAGGAAGAGCCTTCTTTTTTCTTTGCTTGATGTCCTCCCTCCGAGATTTTCTAGCTGAGGACGAGAGAGAGAACTCCTTTCTTGCTTTGCTAGCTGAGGATGAGAGAGAGAGAGAGAGAGAGAGAGAGAGAGAGAGAGAGAGAGAGAGAGAGAGAGAGAGAGAGAGAGAGAGTGGGCAAACCCTCAAAGTTGTGCTTCCTCCTGATCCCCTTTGAGCTTCCCTCGTTACCTCTCTTCACGCACCTTGGGTATCACCTATGGAATCCTAAAGATGGTAAAATCTTTAGGAGTAGGGATGTCATTTTTAACGAACGAAATATGTACAAACATTACTTGTGGAAAGAAAACAAACAAAAGAAACAGGTGATGAGTACATGGATCTTGAGGATGGTGAAGACTCAAGGACTGCAAATGGTGACAATGTGTAACAATGTCAACCAAATGAGGAGCCTCAACCTATTCCCCGAAGATCTACAAGAGCAAGTAGACTCCAGAAAGGTTCGTTCCATCCTTCAACCATCTCTTGATCTCAGATTTTGGAGAGCCAAAATCATACGAAGAAGTTATGCATCACGAATCCAAAGATGAATGAATGAAGAGCATGCAAGTGGAGATGGACTCATTATATCACAACCAAACATGGGAGTCGGTTGAGTTTCCTAAAGGTAAGCGGGCACTACAGAACAAATGGGTGTATAAGCTGAAGAAAGAAGAAGGTGGGAAAAAAAGGTACAAGTCTAGGCTTGTGGTAAAAGGGTTTTCTCAAAAGAAAGGTATTGACTTCAATGAAATATTTTCTCTTGTTGTAAAAATGAGCTCAAATATGCTTGTCTAACGCCTTGTGGCTATTCATGATTTAAATCTCGAGAAAATGGATGTAAATACAGCATTCCCTCATGGTGACATAGAGGAGGAAATCTACATGCCAAAGGGGTATGAAGTAAAAGGTAAGGAGAAAATGGTTTGCAAATTAAAGAAGAGCTTGTATGGTTTAAATCAAGCATCAAGACAATGGTGCTTGAAATTCGATCAGTGGATGTTAGATCATGGATTCACAAGATGCAACTCAGATCACTGCATCTACACAAAGAATTTGGGAGATGGGAAGTTCATCATCTTAATTTTGTATGTTGATGACATGTTGATTGCAAGTGTCATAATAATCAATATCTAAAAATTCTCCTAAATGACTTTCTCATGTTAAACTGATCATTTAATATGGGGAAGTGCTAGGGGAGAAAAAGCTAGAATATTGGTTAAGCTAGTAAACCGGCCACAGTAGGGATCCAAAGGAGGGAAAATAGAGATCCAAAGGGGGGGACATCTGCAAAAGATCCATGTGCAACAATGGGCTTAAAAGACCCTAAGGTTCAGCGCATTAAGACTTCCAAAATGCTAAGGTTCCAAAATTCAAAGGTTGTGTCCAAAAGCATGGGGGGGAATTGGATGCTTTGTGTGTGTCCCAAAAGTCTTTATCAATCCCTACATAGGAGGGGCAGAGCCTTGGGAGTAGGGGATGTGAGAGAAACTCACACACACACACACACAAGCTCCCTTTACACAAAGGGAATGAGGGACACATGTCAGCTCCCTATCCCAGATGCCCACAAGGTGTACCCAACTCCTATTGGATGGCCTTGGAGGTGGACCAATGAGAATTAGGCTAGATTAAATCTAGTTTATTTAATTTAAAAACACCTAATAAAAGAACCAATGAGAATTAAGCTCTCTAGAAGACTATTGGATAGTCTCCCAAGGGGTCCAATGAGCATTCAGCAGCCCAATGGCTTGCCTGATTCCTATTGGCCAGGAGGCAAAGGGGTCCAATGAGAGTTTAGTTGCATTTATTGATTACATAAAGCTCTCACAAAAGGGGAAAGGGGGACACATGTCAGAAGGCTATCACTTATACTGCTTAATTATCATTGGCTAGTCCTAGGGAGGTCCAATGAGAGTGGAGCATGAGCAAATAGCAAGAGGGGTCAACCAAGAGAGAGAGGGGGATGATTTTTGCAAGGCATTATCACACACACACACACACTCACAGAATGTCATGTGTAAAGTAAAGAAGACTCTCTCTCCTTCTCAAGCTTTAATGGAAAGCTTACCACCTACTCCAAGCTTGTGAGAAGGGAGGCCTACACCAACAACTCTTGGCTTTGTGATGCAAATCCAACCAAGAGCCAAGATTCAATGCATGCTCATCTCCTCTACCATGCTAATTACTAAGCTAGCTATGATAATATGAGTGATTATGTGAGGAGATGTACATCTTTCTCTTAAGAATACTCCTTCTTCCTCTCAATCTACTCTAATACCCCGCTAGCTCTCACCATCTTCGAAGGTGTGTGAGGTCTTGGGTCTGGGACCGAAGAGAATTGATGTTGTGTTTGATAAGTGTTTTGCTTAGTGCATGAAGCTTTCATCTTCATTGCACTAGCTAGTCTTGAAGGAACACAAAGAATTGTATTGTACAATGTCTCTCTTGTGGGAGAAACCATAATACAAAGCCTTTTGGAGGGGGGACCGGCTCCATGTAAATCCGGTCCTCAACTGTTGTCAATAGCTTGATTTCTCTCTCTTTTAAAAGTAATGTTCATGCTATATAACTAGGTGTTATGCTTTTTGTTGCTCTCTCCACCCAAGCACTCTTGTAATTCTCATTAGGAATCTATTCTAATGAAATGTCCACTATGTTCATGCTAATTTCCGCTACACACAAGCTTTTAGGCCATTAAATGTTACATTGGTATCAGAGCACAAGGTTTTTCTTTTCTTGCTCAAGAAGGGAGGTCCTCAAGCTAGCTATAAATGGTTGGTATTATTAATTGCCTGTGAGTAAGTAGAATAGGGATTTTTTAGCCTTGCAGTGCGCCTGCCTTCGTGCAGCTAAGGGGCATCACCGTTGAGAGCTATGGTCTTAATAGTGGAGTCCTATGGGGCTTGCCTACGGCTTAACTACTATTGAGCTATTAGAGGCTTGACAGGAGCCGGTGCTTTTTTGGTGTTGAAGGACCCTCTCTTCTATTCCTTGCAATTAATGGTATTCGAGCCACGGGTATAGTAGCTTGAGTGCTTTTTCTAAAGGGGTAAAGAGGAGTAGCAACTAGGGCTTGAAGTGCCAAAGTACACCTAAAGAGTTTACACCTAAAAGTTGTTAGAATGGCTGACAATAGTAAAGAGAGTGAAATTAATGTTGATAACTTTGATTTTGCTAATGAGCAAGTTACTAATGATGCCTCGATGCTTGTTAACTATCTTGCTTCTAGGCTTCAACAAGCCATGGGCAATCCATCTCTCCAAAGTGAAGTGCAACAGCAACTCCGTGCTCATGGGATTCTCCAAGCTCCCCACCATGATGAGAGAACACCTAGGAAGCCTCCTTGTGATACTTACAAAAGAGGTATCTCTCCGATTTGGGAAGAAGAACAGAACCCATACGAAGGGCTCAAGAATTTACTTCTTGAGGATGCATTTTCTTCTCAAAGGAGAACTCAAGAGCCTCCACCGAAGGAACGACAAAGAAGTGAGGTCTCCTGCTACCTCGACGGAGATGGCTCCACAAAGACGGCGGGCTAAACGCTCTCCATCACCTCCAAAACGGAGAAGACCATTGCACCCTTCTCAACACCATAATTCAAAGAGGATGACAAAAAGCAAGAGAAGAAAAAGGGGAGAAAGAGGACACCCTCTTCTCCATCTTCTTCATCATCTTCCTCTTATGAAAGATGGTGAAGACGATGAAGATCAAGACAACAAAAAGGCGAGAAAGAGGTCACCCTCTTCTCCACCTTCCTCAAATTCTTCACCTTCTGAAGAAAGTGATGGTGCAACCTTTGAACCATCAAAAAGAAGAGTCCATAGGAAATCCTATGCTGCATGGAAGAGGTCGTCCAAGTTGAAGAAGTTCAAAGAGGGAGGGAAGAGCATCTCTTTTCCTTACCTATGATGGCACCTTTGGTGCTATAGACAAAGTCTTGGCCTTTATCCAACAATTTGATGCGGCGTTCGGAGATGAGGGCTTCACGGAGTCCTCTAAGCTACGCCATCTATCTATGCACTTTTAAAAATCCGTCAGGCAATGGTGGTCTAGCCTACGAGCCAATAGTGAAGCTCCACGAACCTGGAAAGATTTAAGAGCTTCCATTATGAAGCAATTTTTGGCCACCGATACCAAAGACAAAGTACTCACCGAATGGCGAAGCTTAAAGCTCTCTCCCTATGAATCCATCCACAAATATGTAGACAAGTTTTGGGACCTACAACTCAAAGCCACTGTCTTCAAAAAGTTGGATTTTGGAGAGCAAAAGCAACAATTTTGTGCGGGCTTAACCGAAGAAATGGCGGAGTATGTCAACTCCCAAAGGCCATGTACCATATCGACGGTAATACACCATACTATGGTGGCCTCTCGAATCAATTTCCAAACGGGGGCTAAAAGAAATAATAAGCCCACGAAAAACAAGGGTTCCAACGAGCCTAAGGGGAAGGACAATGTCCAAAAGTCTCCTAAGGGCAACTCCAACAAAGCTAAAGAGAAGAGAGGGCTAAAAGAAATAATAAGCCCATGGAAAACAAGGGTTCCAACGAGCCTAAGGGGAAGGACAATGTCCAAAAGTCTCCTAAGGGCAACTCCAACAAAGCTAAAGAGAAGAGAGTTTACAAAGGTAAAAGCGAACTCTCTCCTGAAGAGCTTGAGCATTATCGCAAGGATAACGAGTGTTTCAAGTGCGGTGAACAAGGGCATGCGTACCAGGCTTGTCCCCAAAAGAAAACCCGCCATGATCCTCCTAGAGCTACCTTGGTTGAAATCCAAGAGGAGGAGAATCACCAAACTCACCACAAAGGATCTTCTGTATGCCATTCTTGGGGAAAGGTAAGAGAACATGATGCTTTTATTCTCTTTGACCCTGGTTCTACTCACAATTTTATATCTATAGAGTTGGCCACCAAGCTAGGCATACAAGCCTACGAGATGGGAGATGTCCTACCCGCAGACAGTGCTTTCAAGGGGCAAGAAGCTTCAGTCACTCTCTTGATCGGGAAATTGAGACTTCATATCCAAATCTATGTGGACAAAGAGGACTTCTTTATCTCTCCTCTCAAGCATGAGGATGTAATCCTAGGGGCACCATGGTTTGATCGCCTGGCTGCCAATGTTCAATTCCCTGAAAGGAGAATCTCCTTTAAGTTCAAGGAAAAAGATATGTATATAGATGCTAAGAAAATGGGTAACACTATCCCCATTGTACATACACCAGCTTTCAACAAGTCAATAAAGAGCTCTATTTCTGTGTACATGATTTTTGTTAAAGATTCTCAAAATGAACCTAATGCTTTAGCAAAAGAAAATAAAAGCAACCAAAAGGAATTAGAGTTATCCAATTTTCTCAAGGTGTTTCAAGATGTCTTTATTGACGACATCCCTTGTGAGCTACCTCCTAAACGAGGTAATGATGACCATGCAATTGAACTTCTTCCAAGAAGTTCACCGCCTAACAAACCTCCTTATAGAGATTCTCAAGCTCAACAAGAGGAGATTATGCGGCAAGTGCATGAGTTAGTTGAGAACGGCATGGTTAGGCCTAGCTCATCTCCATTTTGCTCACCTGTGCTATTAGTGCAAAAGAAAGACGGCACATATCGCATGTGTGTCGACTATAGAGCACTAAATAGGATCACTATCAAGAATAGGTTTCCCATTCCACGGGTAGAAGACCTATTTGATAAGCTACAAGGATCAACCTACTTCAGTAGGATTGACCTAAAAAGTGGCTATCATCAAATAAGGATAGTTGATCAAGACATTGTAAAGACCGCATTTCGCACCACGTTTGGTCTTTACAAATACATTGTCATGCCTTTTGGCTTGACCAATGCACCAGCCACATTCAACCACTTGATGGAGAAGCTGTTCAAGCCTCATCGAACCTTCACTGGAGTGTTCTTTGATGATATTATCATCTACTCGAATTCATTAGACGAACACAAGCAACACCTCCAGGTAATATTTCAAGTTTTAAGAGAGAATAAACTGTATGTAAATCGAAACAAAAGTGAATTTTTCTTGCAAGAGATTCAGTATTTAGGTCACATTATCTCTCAAGATGGCATCCAAATGGATCCATCAAAGTTAGAGGTAATAAAAGGATGGCCTAAACCAAGGAATCTTCATGAACTAAGAAGCTTTATAGGTATGTGTGCATACTATAGACGCTTCATAGAAAAGTTCTCACAAATTGCGAGACCATTACATGACCTAACAAAGAAGAGTGTTAGGTATACATGGTCTGCTAAGGAGAACAATGCTTTCAAAAAGCTTAAAGAAAAGCTTATCTCTCAACCTGTGCTTACATTACCGGATCTCTCCAAACCATTTGAGGTCCAATGTGATGCTTGTGGTGATTGTCTTGGAGCTGTTTTGCTTCAAGAAGGGCACGTCATAGGCTATGAAAGTCTAAGGCTCAACCCTGTTCAGCAAGCTCTAGGCATATATGAAAAGGAACTCCTTGCAGTTCTACATGCCTTAGACTCATGGAAGCACTATTTATTGGGGGCTCCTTTCATTCTGCGAACAGATCACCAAAGTCTTAAGTACTTCATGACGCAGACCAAGCTCTCCGACAAACAAATGAGGTGGGAAAATTTCCTTTCGCAATTTCATTTTCATATTGTTCACATTGCTGGCAAGCATAATCAAACAGCAGATGCACTCTCAAGACGGCCAAGAGTAAATGCGATTTCCATAGCAACTCACAATGATCTATCTTCAATGATAGATGAGTATGCTATTGATCCCGATTTTAGAGATGTGATTTCAGTCCCTTGCAAAAGGGAAGAAAGAAGAACCATTTACTTTACAAGATGGTTATCTTCTCTATGGCAATAGACTATGCGTTACTAACTCCCTACGTGAGAAAGTAATGTATGAATCTCATGCTCCTCCTTATGCGGGGCATAGAGGGATTCAGTCTAGGCTTAAAGGGAATTGAAACATATTTCTATTGGCCTACCATGAAAGTGAACATACAAGAGTATGTTTCTAAATGTGTGGTATGCCAAAAGACAAAATTTGATAGAGGGAATCAACCTGGATTGCTTCAACCCTTGCCAATCCCTAATTCACCATGGGAGAGCATATCCATGGATTTTATATTTGGATTGCCTAAGTCTATCCATGGGAATACAGGAATATGGACGATAGTAGACAGGTTCAGTAAACAAGCTCATTTTATACCTGTCAAAAATACTATCAAAGCCCATCAAATGGCAACCCTCTTCATTTCACAAATTTTCAAGTACCATGGCTTGCGAATGTCCATAGTGTTGAATAGAGATCCTAGAATGACCAGTAATTTTTGGAAGGGTCTCTTTGAGAATTTTGGGACAAGGCTAAACTTCTCTTCGGTCTATCATTCACAAACGGATGGCCAAAGTGAAATAGCTAACCTAACAATTCTTGATCTACTAAAAGCCTATGTAACGGAAGTAGATCAAAGATCCCAATGGGAAAAGTACTTACCCTTAGTGGAGTATGCTTATAATAACACTGTACATACTTCCACGGGAAAAGCACCTTTCGAGGTAATTGAGGGAAGATCAAAAATTCCCTTGCTACTTAAGGTACATGGGAAGATCTTCGCTGCAGATGAGTATAGCCAAGACCTACAAGAATATTTTCAAAAGATTAAGGATGCTATGTCTATCTCACAACAAAGGCAAAAGGCTGCTCCTGACAAGCACGGAAGAGCCCAAGCCTTTAAAGAAAATGATTGGGTCTTATTAAAATTTCCCAAGGCTTGATTAAGGCACACGACGGGCAAGAATCCTACGGGACACCAAAAGTACTATGCTAAACTAGCAAAAAGGTACGATGGTCCCTTCCAGATTCTAAGGCCAATCAATGAGATGGCCTATTAACTCAAGTTGCCCAATCATTGTCTCATACACAATGCTTTCCATGTGAGCCTATCAAAGCCTTACAAAGGAGAGCCACCACAACAACCAACTACTGAAGACCCACCGGAGATCGAGGACCAAGAAGAGGTGCTGCAGCCCGAGTCCATTCTCCGACATGAAGACAAGGTACTAAGAGGCGGTAAGACTATCCGACGATATCTTATTAAGTTTAAGAATTATCCTTTTGAAGATTCTATATGGATGCAAGGCATACAATTAAAGGACAACCTAAACCTTGTCAATGCTTACAATGCTTCCCAAGAGTAAGAAAATGTACAAAATGTTAAAAATGAACAAAATTTTTGTCTTATAAGACTCTCTTTTTCATTATTGTGCACAAAAATGAAGTAGTATGCATGCTTAGATCAAGTTTGCGGAGACGACGTCTCCCAAACACCAAGTAGAGCTTGTCACTCTACTATGGAAGATTGATAGGACTAATGTGCAGACATGCTTGCGGCAGCCTCAGGCTCTCAAGCGTCAAATGGACCACTCATCCATTGTGGAATGATGTCGTAGGGTAACATAGGGATCCTCTACCCGCTAAGAAAAGGACTAATGAATATGCTTTATCTTCTCTACCCCATACTCGAGGACGACTATGATTTCAAGAGAGAGGTAATGTCATAATAATCAATATCTAATTCTCCTAAATTATTTTCTCATGTTAAACTGATCATTTAATATGGGGAAGTGCCAGGGGAGAAAAAACTAGAATATTGGTTAAGTTAGCAGACCGGCCACAGTAGGGATCCAAAGGAGAGAAAATAGGGATCCAAAGGGGGGGGCATCTGCAAAATAGCCATGTGCAACAATGGGCTTAAAAGACCCTAAGGTTCAGCGCATTAAGACTTCCAAAATGCTAAGGTTCCAAAATTCAAAGGTTGTGTCCAAAAGCATGGGGGGGAATTGGATGCTTTGTGTGTGTCCCAAAAGTCTTTATCAATCCCTACATAGGAGGGGCAGAGCCTTGGGAGTAGGGGATGTGAGAGAAACTCACACACACACACACACAAGCTCCCTTTACACAAAGGGAATGAGGGACACATGTCAGCTCCCTATCCCAGATGCCCACAAGGTGTACCCAACTCCTATTGGATGGCCTTGGAGGTGGACCAATGAGAATTAGGCTAGATTAAATCTAGTTTATTTAATTTAAAAACACCTAATAAAAGAACCAATGAGAATTAAGCTCTCTAGAAGACTATTGGATAGTCTCCCAAGGGGTCCAATGAGCATTCAGCAGCCCAATGGCTTGCCTGATTCCTATTGTCTAGGAGGCAAAGGGGTCCAATGAGAGTTTAGTTGCATTTATTGATTACATAAAGCTCTCACAAAAGGGGAAAGGGGGACACATGTCAGAAGGCTATCACTTATACTGCTTAATTATCATTGGCTAGTCCTAGGGAGGTCCAATGAGAGTGGAGCATGAGCAAATAGCAAGAGGGGTCGACCAAGAGAGAGAGGGGGATGATTTTTGCAAGGCATTATCACACACACACACACACTCACAGAATGTCATGTGTAAAGTAAAGAAGACTCTCTCTCCTTCTCAAGCTTTAATGGAAAGCTTACCACCTACTCCAAGCTTGTGAGAAGGGAGGCCTACACCAACAACTCTTGGCTTTGTGATGCAAATCCAACCAAGAGACAAGCTTCAATGCATGCTCATCTCCTCTACCATGCTAATTACTAAGCTAAGCTATGATAATATGAGTGATTATGTGAGGAGATGTACATCTTTCTCGTAAGACTACTCCTTCTTCCTCTCAATATACTCTCATACCCCGCTAGCTCTCACCATCTTCGAAGTTGTGTGAGGTCTTGGGTTTGGGACCGGAGAGAATTGATGTTGTGTTTGATAAGTGTTTTGCTTAGTGCATGAAGCTTTCATCTTCATTGCACTAGCTAGTCTTGAAGGAACACAAAGAATTGTTTTGTACAATGTCTCTCTTGATGGGAGAAACCATAATACAAAGCCTTTTGGAGGGGGGACCGGCTCCATGTAAATCCGGTCCTCAAATGTTGTCAATAGCTTAATTTCTCTCTCTTTTGAAAGTATTGTTCATGCTATCTAACTAGGTGTTATGCTTTTTGTTGCTCTCTCCACCCAAGCACTCTTGTAGTTCTCATTAGGAATCTATTCTAATGAAATGTCCACTATGTTCATGCTAATTTCCGCTACACACAAGTTTTTAGGCCATTAAATGTTACAGCAAGTGCTAACATGCAGGATATCAAAGACCTAAAAGAGGAGTTATCTAAATCTTTTACAATGAAATATTTATGTGCTGCAAAGAGGATACTTGGTATGAAGATATCAAGGGACAGGACGAAGAAGACAATAAAGCTATCTCAAGAGGATTACATCAAGAACATACTAGAAAGGTTTGCAATGCAAAATGCAAAACCAGTTTGTATACCTTTAGCTGGTCACTTTAAACTAACCAAGGATATGTGTCCAAAGAGACAAGACTCGAGATAGCCTATATGACTAAAGTTCCATATGTTGCAGCGGTAGGTTCTCTTATGTATGCTATGGTTTGGACAAGGCCAGACATTACACATGTAGTGGGAGTTGTAAGTAAGTTCATGGACAACCCAGGTAAAGAGCACCGGCAAGGTGTGAAGTGGATACTTAGGTATCTAAAAGGGACAGCAACATATGCTTGTATTTTGAAGGAACTAATATTTTTCTTCAAGGGTATGCTGATGCAGATATGGCAGGTGACAAAGAGATTCAAAGGAGAACTATTGTCCATGTATTCACGGTTGGAGGCATAGCAGTAAGCTGGGCTTCAAAGCTACAGAAAGTGGTCTCACTTTCTACCACGAAAGCAGAGTATGTAGCAATGACAGAGGCAAGCAAAGAAATTATGTGGCTTCACAGATTCTTAGAAGAGCTTGGATTCAAACAAGACAATTGTGTCTTGTACAGTGACAGTCAAAGTGCTATCCATCTTGCAAAGAACTCAGCATTTCATTCAAGGACAAAGCACATTGAGGTGAGATATCACTTCATACGCACTCTTTTGGAAGAGGGACAGCTAAAGCTAGGAAAGGTGCATACAAGTGAAAATCTTGCAGACATGTTTACAAAGGTGGTCAACAAGGAGAAGTTGAGCTTTTGCTCATCTTCAATCGGCATTCAAGGATAAGAAGACAGGATGGAAAGCAGTCACAGGTTTGGTTTGGAGATCAGTCTCCAAGTGGGAGATTGTTAAGTATGGAACCTGATTTACCCCTTGTAATTTTTTGTTTTAAAAACGTACATTTGTAAGGCCCCCATTATAAGGAGAAGCCATCATGCGTGAAGAAAAATCACTCGTCGAAAACCAAAATTTTCACGGCCAATTTCGAGCAAAGCTTGAGACTGGCTTCGTCAGAATATTCCTCTTCATCGGCATATTATGGCTGGACGGAGGTCGGAAAGTGGTCGAAAAACGACCAAACGTTTGGCCGTTTGGCCGGTGGCCGATGGTCGAAAGTCAATGGCCGGTAGTCGATTTCAAAGACGAACTTGTCTTCTCAAGGGCGGCCACACATGGGCAGATTGAAGGGTCCGATTTGTACTTGTCTACACAAGGGCGGCTACACATGACTGCCTCTCGTGAGAGAGGGCAACCCTTTTGGCCTATTAAAGGAGGCCTCTTCTACACATAAAAATGGATTGTGAAGCATTGTGGTGCAGTGTGAAGTTGATGCAACAAGGTGGTTGTGAGGTGGTGAGAGTGAAGGAAGGCGGGAGCTCCAAAAGGGTATAATCCCTTTGTAATCTACTTCTTGTTTTGAAGTACTAAAGTCATTGAGTGGCTATACTTTCTCATGGACGTATCCCACATTGGGTGAACCACGTATACTGTGTGCACTCTCTCTCTCTCCTCTCTCTCTCTCTCTCTCTCTCACACACACACACACACACACACACACACATTAGTGCCCCATGGGAGGTTGTAATAGATTTTCAATAGGTGTGCCCATCCCTTCTTGGCATAGCATGTCCTCAAGGCGATGAGAGAGTAATCGTGGATATACTGGATATACTGGGTATTCAACTTTTCTATGTCTATTATGATCTTCCATTTTGTGGCTATTTGAAATTCCTAATGTTTGCAATAAGCCAAGGTTTAATGTATTTTTACCACTAAAATTGTAAGTTTCTGGCTACATTTCTAGCTTGCCTTGAAAAAAATCAGTAAATTTTTTGAAGTTTTAGTGTAATTGTTCTCAATTCTTTAAATTTTAACTTAAAATTTGCAAATTTCTGGCTACATTTCAAGCTTGCCTTGAAGAAAATCAGTAAAATTTTTGAATTTTTAGTGTAATTGTCCTTAATTCTTTAAATTTTAACTTAAAATTCAAAAGATTTTTATTGTGCAATTTTTTATTTTAAGATTTTCTCGATCAAAAATTTATTTTTTGGTAGGTCTTATTCGAGACCTCTCTCTCTCTCTCTCTCTCTCACACATACACACACACACACACACACACCCCAATTCAACTCTAAGACCATTCGACAATGTCCCTTCGCACAAAGCTACAATGTACAATGTGCACATTCTTGGGGCTAGAAGGACAACTATACATGGAGGTCCAAGTGCGAGATTTTAACTCGACATTATACAATGAATGGAATCTTTTAAAGTTCTATATTTTTTCAAGGCTAGGTGTGTCTTTGTATAGAAAGGAAAAGGAAGTTCTTTGTCCTTTGCACTATCTAACATGGGCACATTCAAATGGGATGGATGGTGGGGGTCATTCGGATCATCAGATTCGAATTGTTGAGCAAATTCAGTGCGAAAAAGTAAATTCGGGCCAGTAAGTAAATTCGAGCCAGTCAAGATTATCTCTCACCTTACACGTCGAACCCACGACTTGCCCCGTTCAAGGCATGGACTCTAACCACCACACCCGCATGCTTTTTTTGAAGTTCATGGTACTCCAATGCATTACATTGTAAGTGCGGGTTGATTTGTAAATTTGTGTGTTGATCGCATTGTCTATAATGCATGCATGTCATGATCCGTCACCTCCACCCTTGATCCCATTTGAGCATGCACGTGCCATGTAGTGCTTGGCGTTCTTTATGGCCTTCAAAAATGCAAAGTAGAGCGACCCTTTACAAAAACAGAAGTAGTCACCCTTCAAATTTGAAGGTTGGAGTCAGTGTTCGAAAAAAGTGTGTCTTAGATTTGCCTTGAGCAAGCTAAAAACTCAAAAAAAATGATTGAAGGGAGGGGGAGAAGAAAAATATCTGCTTGAACATTTTAAGAAAATAGAGGTGCATTATAAAAAATACGGATTATTTTGAAGAATTTCCTCTTTGAATCTACCCTAAAAAAAACAAGTGAAAGGGTCACGATGGCTTTCAAAAACAATAAGAAAGTGATAAAATTGCTAGGTTGAATTAAACTTGTATCAGTGTTTGAGAGAGAATTACCTTAGCTTAGTCTTGAGCCGATTGAAAATCGAGACTAGCTAGCTGCAAACCATGGTAAACGAAAGAAAAACCGATGAAATATGTGAGAAAGTCGTCCAAAAATTCTATAAATCGTAACATTTTTGCTAGTATTTCTGATTTTCTTCTTTGTGAGGAGGAAACTCGACCAAAAGAGCAGCCGCTTAGTAAAAGAGACTTTCTCTAATGTTAACAGTGATTGGAATCAAGCTATAGAATGCAAGAAATGTAAAGCCATGTGAAGTTATGAAATAAAAGGTGAAATAAAAAGAACTAATTAATATATGTATGTGTGTATAAAGTTTATTAGAATTACGCAAGGTGAAGTTTCACTTTAGTATTCTAAAACAATAAAATGCACAAAATATATATATATGTGTGTGTAAAATTTACTAATTTATGCAAGGTGGAGCTTTACTTTAGCATTGTCTAAAACAATAGAATGCAAGAAAAGTAAAGACATGTCAAGATGTGAAATGAAAGGTAAGTCCATCACAGACTGAAAGCTATGAAAGTCTCCCTAAACCAACGCAACACTAAAGGTTTTTTTTAGAAAGCCAAAAAAATTTATGGCTTTGAAATTGACTTTACCAAACACAGTCAAGAGTGAAACTCCATGGCCTTGCCAAAGCTATAAATAATATAAATATAGATGAAGTATTAAGCTTTTTGACTTTTTTTTCACTCCATGGCCTTACCGAGGACTATAAATAATAATATGAATATATATAAAGTACTAAGCTTTTTGACTTTTTGACTAGAACTCAAAAGTGTCTTTTTATTTTCTACCATCATATCTATTATTACTCACCACTTAACCTTCACTTTTGTATTTTAAACCGAACATTTTTTAAGGCTTTCTTTCAAATGAACCAAAGTGTGACATGTGGATGCCTTCTTCTATTTAGAAAATTTTAAGCCGCATTATATGTAGTATTAGTATGGTTGGCTACCTTCGACGGCCTCTCTCTCTATTTCATTGTCCACCTACGTTGCTGGTTGTAGGCCACACTCGCTGGAGTGAGCTCCTTGCGACATGTGTTCGAGGGAGGGGCCGCAATCTCTTTCTCAATAATAGATAGTATAGATACAATGTCTTTGGTGCCACATTAGGCATACATGTCGGCAAAGGCAGTGCCAAGCACGAAATTTTCTTTCAAACAATCTGTGACTAATAATATCTTTGTGAATTCTTTTTCCCACATCAACATTTTGTATAATGCCACATGTCTTCAAGGTGGAGATGTATGTGATTGCATTAGGAGAGATGCCCTTTCTCAACATCTGCTGAAACAACCCATACGCTTCTTAACCCCAACCCTTCCCTTCAAGACTCAAGCCAATGTGATTGCATCTGAAGAGACACCCTTGCTTTGCCCTGTCAAGATGCAAGCATCTCAAACACCCTTGCTTCGCATCCGCCAAAAATTGCCCACGGCTTCTTGGCCCTGCTTATGCCCAAGTTGGGCATATCCCACAATCAGTGCATTCAAAGAGACAACATCTTGGACAGGAAGCTCTTTTGTGCTTTATGAAGTGCACTGACATTTGGCATACATGTTGACTAAGGTAGTGCCAAGCGCGACGTTTTCTTTCAACAACCCCTGACAAGCAATATCATTGTGAATTCTTTTGCCCATATCAACATCTCCTCTAATTCCACATGCCTTCAAGGTGCAAGTGAAGGTGATTGGATTTGGGAAGATGCCCTCTCTTTGCATCTGCTAAAAACAACCCAAAGCTTCTTGACCCTAACCCTAACCTTGTTGGATGTATCCTGCAATCAATGCACGTTATGAGACAACATTGTAGACATGAAGCTCATCGTGGACCCTCGCTTCGCATCCGCCAAAAACAATCCACAACTTCTTGGCCCTGTCCAAGTTGGGCATATCCCACAATCAGCTTGGACAGGAAGCTCTATTGTGCTTTATGAAGTGCACCGACATTTGGCATACATGTTACTAAGGTAGTGCCAAGTGCGATGTTTTGCTTTAACAGGCGTATCATCATGAATTCTTTTTCCCAGATCAGCATCTCGTGTAATGCCACATGCCTTCAAGGTTCAAGTGAGCGTGATTGGATTTGGAAATATTCCATCTCTCTGCATCTACTGAAAATAGCCCAGAGCTTCTTGACCCTGACCCTGATCCTGAACCTGTTGAACATATCTTGCAATCAATGCACATCATGAGACATTATTGCAGACATGAAGCTCAATTGACATACATATTGTCCACCCTGCAATCAATGCACTTCATGAGACAACACTGCGAACATGAAGATCGTCGAGGAACTATTGCACTCTAAGAAGTGCACCACCCTCTCTCTGTATCTACTGGAAATAGCATAGAGCTTCCTAACAATGCACTCCATGAGACAACCTTATGAACAGGAAGCTTGTCTCGGACCTGTTGCGGTATGAGAAGTGCAATGCACTTGACATACATGATGATTAATGTGTTGCCTAAGTATGTGTTCTTTTCAAGTAACCCACTATCACGAAATCAACATATATCCTACTCCTTTGTACAAAGACTTCTTCTTAGCACAGTCTTTAAGTGGGCTCACAAAAAAAAACCTATTGATCTCTCTTCCCTCCAGGTATGCTTATGTAACGGATATTGTTGGTTTCTTGGCGCTACTATGCTCTCTCTCTCTCTCTCTCTCTCTCTCTCTCTCTCTCTCTCTCTCTCTTCTCTCTCTCTCTCTCTCTCTCTCTCTCACACACACACACACACACACACACACACTCAATTGGAGGCGGTGAGGCAGGGCCGGAAGCTGCATATCTCTCTCTCTCTTTCTCTTAGCATGAGCACATAGTCTCCAGCCAACCGGCTAAATGAGGATTGCAGGTGCGAGCGATGATGTGGCAAGCACTTTTTGTGGCCGGACCATGACTGGCTGGCCGGTGTAGCCCATGGCTCACCCTCCTTGGCACGCTTTCTGACGTAGTGCACTCTCTTCCTGCGTCATTCTCTCCTAGCTGTCGTTTTCTGCGCCTTTGATCCTCCGACAGGCAGCCCTGTTGTGCTCAAGATCAATGCAAAGGCAGCCAGCTACCTGCTTCTCCTCCTTGCTGGCTAGCTGGCCGCACCGGCTCCATGTGCTAAAGCTCTCTCTCTCTCTCTCTCTCTCTCTCTCTCTCTCTCTCTCTCTCTCTCTCTCTCTCTCTCTCTCTCTCTCTCTCTCTCTCTCTCTCTCTCTCTCTCTCTCTCTCTCTCTCTCTCTCTCTCTCTCACTGTGTTGCCTGGCGCTCAGTGGACACTCATCAAAACCTCTCGGAGGTTGCAGCTGCTGACACGTGTCCGGGGGGAGGGGCCGGAATCCTTTCCCCCATTATAATTGTATAGATAGATAGCTCCAAAAACAGTCCACAGCTTCTTGGCCCTGCCCAACTTGGGCATATCCCACAATCAGTGCATTCCAAGAGACGATATGTTGGATAGGAAGCTCTATTGTGCTTTATGAAGTGCACTGACACTTGGCATACATGTTGACTAAGGTAGTGCCAAGCGCAATGTTTTCTTTTAACAACCGTTGACTAACAATATCACCGTGAATTCTTTTTCCCAAATCAGTGTCTCGTGTAATGCCACATGCCTTCAAGGTGCAAGTGAGCCTGATTGGATTTGAAAAGATTCCATCTCTCTGCATCTACTGAAAATAGCCCAGAGCTTCCTTACCGTGACCCTGACCCTGACCCTGTTGAACATATCCTGCAATCAATGCACATCATGAGACATTATTGCAGACATCAAACTCAATTGACATACATATGACAATCAATGCACTTCATGAGACAACACTGCGAACATGAAGATCGTCGAGGAACTATTTCTCTCTAAGAAGTGCACCACCCTCTCTCTGTATCTACTAGAAATAGCATAGAGCTTCCTAACAATGCACTCCATGAGACAACCTTACGAATAGGAAGCCTGTCTTGGACCTGTTGCGGTCTGAGAAGTGCAATGCACTTGACATACATGACGATTAATGTGTTGCCTAAGTATGTGTTCTTTTCAAGTAACCCACTATCACGAAATCAACATATATCCTACTCCTTTGTACAAAGCCTTCTTCTTAGCACAGTCTTTAAGTGGGCTCACAAAAAAAAACCTATTCTCTCTTCCCTCCAGGTATGCTTATGTAATGGATATTGATGGTTTCTTGGCGCTACTATGCTCTCTCTCTCTCTCTCTCTCTCTCTCTCTCTCTCTCTCTCTCTCTCTCTCTCTCTCTCTCTCTCTCTCACACACACACACACACACACACACTCAATTGGAGGCGGTGAGGCAGGGTCGAAAGCTGCACATCTCTCTCTCTCTCTCTCTCTCTCTCTCTCTCTCTCTCTCTCTCTCAGTATGTAGGGGGTGTGAGATCAATCGATCGCTGTCAGAGTTATTATGAGATTTCGAGGAATGTTGCTGGCCAACATCAGCTACAAACGGTCAGGGGTGCAACCAAGCTCAAAAATGATCTCGTCGCACAAAAGCTACACCTCCCTCCCTCCCTCCCTCTCTCTCTCTCTCTCTCTCAGATCACTGTGTCACCTGGCACTCAGTGGACACTCATCGGAACCTCTCGGAGGTTGCAACTACTAACATGCGTTAGGGGGAGGGGCCGGAATCCCTTCCCCCATTATAATTGTATAGATAGATAGATAGCTCCTATTGAGCATTGCCTATAAATTTGAGAAAAAACAAAGCGAAAGTTGTAAGGTGCTAAAAGATGAGGTTATATCTATTAAAATTTGAGTCCCACCTCCGAGGTCAAGGAAGAGATAACACTTCAAATGTGTTCTTTTTATCGAAGACCTTCCAAAAAACAAAATGTGGTAAGACTCAAGAGTCACACAGCTCACTTCTTGTGCTTTTTTCTAAAAATGTGAGCGCTAAGCAATGTGAAGTTTGAGGCGAGCACTCTCGTGATGCTTGCCGCCTGCGTGCTCGTTTAAGAATCCGATGGCCTTTAGACTCCTCTATTGGCCTAGCCTCTAGTGCATGTGTGACAACAAGCTGTCGGTGTGAGCAATCAACAAGCGGTTGAGTTTGGGAACAAAATCTCTTTGAGGCAATGAGGAGATAGCGTTCAAGCCTCGAGGTGACACATCACAAAACAATAAATAGAGTGGAAGAAGAGTCGGTCATTGCTTGAGGATTCAAGAGACAATATCTACAGACGCTTTTAAGGTTTTTTGAATCCATTCTTTCATAATATATGGCAGAGAAGGAACCACCGTGTTTTTGAAGGAGGATTTGAGGTGGCAAGCTTCGCAAAAATTATACAAGAAAGCAAAGTGCTAATATGGGCACTCGGGCGCAAACATCACTCGGAGGATTGGTCTAGGACTACTTGTGCCTTGTTGTCAGCAGATGGAATGCCTAGGATGGGGACAAATCTTGGCCATCAATAAACAAAAGATCTCAGAATGACAAGAGTATGGACCTTGTGTATCAAGGATGTGGAGGCGGGGTGGTAGGGGTGGCTGCCCTAATAGCTGTTGTAATTATGATCCCTGGATGTTGTCATGGCTTAACATCAGCATGACAAAACCTTGTAATTTTTTGGGCTGCTCATTATAATCCACTCACAATTGTGAGTTTTGCTATAAAAATAAATAAAATTAAAAAAAAGATTTTTTGAATCCAAGGATGCTTCAAGCCTTATTGGCCATGTAAAGTTTTGAGTTGTGGGTGTGGACATTTATTATAGAGAGAGAGAGAGAGATATCTCGGAGTTGCAAATATTACTAATATTTTGTATGTTAGCTCCTCTTCGGTACGGAACAACAAAATGTACAACAAAAACAAGTGAATATTTCATAGGAGCGAGAAAATTAAGGGGTGTCGAGTGATGGGTTGGTGCATTTTTTTCTTTGCACAATGATGGGCAAAGTGTATGATGGCCTTTCCTCTCTCAAGGTCAACTAAGGGAATTCCCCTTCCCTACAAGGGCACCCTTCAATTTTCAAGCTTGGTTTGATTTTGAAGGTACGTTGAAAGTGGGCTTTTTTAGAGGGTATCTAGATACTCTCTAGAATCAATGGAGATTCCTTTTAAAAACTAACATGCATGGAGAAGAAAATGGTACAACCTTTCTATCACCCAAGGGTGGTAGATTGGCCTCGTCCATAAAAGACACGGGCCAACTCGAGGGATCGACGGCGCTGGAGAGATCCACTGTCGATTAAAGCTCCATGAGAACAAAAAGTTAGGGTTCCCAACCGGCCGTCGTGCCTTGAACCCCGGATCTCCCCCGCCACACTCCTCAACTGTATCCAACCCGCCTATTGCGCATCACTGCAGGTAATGCGACTTCAGGTGTACATAAACCCCACCCCCCTTGCTACGGAGATCCGACGGCCCAAATCGCGCGTCCCTACCGTGAACTCGCCCTTGCCGTCGATCCCGCGAGTTGGACCCCGTGTCAAATATAAACAAGAGTAGATTGGTTATGCCATTTCCCTCTTGAATAACAGGTCCTGAGTTCAACTATCCTTGTCAAATAGATCTTTAAGGTCCCTTGGGATAGTTTCCTACAACGTTAAAACTCTCTTCTTCTTTCGTGTGTGTGCGTGCGTACGCTAGCTAATAAAAAGTGGAAAATGGTATAACCTTTCTATCACCCAAATGTGGTAGATTGGTTATGCCATTCCCCTCTTGAATAAGAGGTCTTGAGTTCAACTCTTCTCATCGGATAGATCTTTAACGTCTCTCAGGATAGTTTCATATGACGTTAAAACTCTCTTCTACTTTTGTGTGTGTGTATGCGCGCACACGCACGCTAGCTAATAAAAAGTGGAAAATGGTATAACCTTTCTATCACCCAAATGCGGTAGATTGGTTATGTCATTTCCCTCTTTAATAATAGGTCTTGAGTTCACCTCTTCTCATCCGATAGATCTTTAAGATCTCTTAGGATAGTTTCCTACGACGTTAAAACTCTCTTCTTCTTTTGTGTGTGTGTGTGCGCGCACGTGCGCTAGCTAATAAAATGTGGAAAATGGCATAACCTTTTTATCACCCAAATGTGGTAGATTGGTTATGCCATTTCCTTCTTGAATAAGAGGTCCTGAGTTGAACTCTTCTCATCCGATAGATCTTTAAGGTCTCTTAGGATAGTTTCCTACGACGTTAAAACTCTCCCCCCTCTCTCTCTCTCTCTCTCTCTCTCTCTCTCTCTCTCATCTTTGCAATTTTTTTCGTCTCTCTTAAATTCGCATGAAATGATATGTAGGGGTTGACACCGATGTTGCACCATAATTGTTTTGCGGCTAGAAGCCAAGCAAGCAGATTGCTTGCCCCGTACTGCGAGGAGGTCACCTTCGACAACCTTAACACAAATACATGGAACAATTCACGGAGAGATTTCCAATGAGGGGATAGAGGGAAAGGCCTCGCTTTGTGCGGTGCTTTGATTGTATGTCAAATCAAGAGGCTAGTCCAAGGTGTAAGAGGGGTGATGACTAGCTGTTGTTATGAACTAGAGATAGTGGCGCGAATCAGCATTAAGAGCCAGGTGGAGGCGATGCAGAGCAGAGCCAAAGCCATTAGCGGTGCAGTCGAAGCTCAAAAGACTAGGCAATTGGGTGTTTTTTTTTTTTGGGTTTGTTTGGGGGGGGGGGGGGGGGGGGGGGGGGCTCTTCACCCAAAAAATGACAACTCATTGTTGCTCAGTATATATATTAAATAATAATATATATTAGGTGAGACCCGTCTTGATGATGAGATGAGAGAGACTTTAAATAGAAGCAAAAGCTCCTTGTTTGTGTCAAACACATAAAGCTTCAATATTGTTAACTTTCTTTTAGTATATTGCAGTGTGTGGCCGGATGGCCTGAGTGTGAACCCACTTGTAACTGCATAATATAAAGACGTGCTAACGTGAGAGCGAGGCAGACTCATCTTGGCCTATTCCGGTGCACATTACAATACATTAGATATTAGAAATCAGATTAGATAATAATAATGATGAGTCTTTTAAAACAAATGCCAACGATAGTATGTGCCCCTTGATAACATCCAATGTTTTCATTCCCGTCAAAACATCTCCCTATATACTACACGATAGTGAGCCGCTCGAAAACGGCTGGGGGCTGAATTTTTGGAGTCACTATTCGCCCTTTGTCCACACACCCCCACATCCCCTCCCCTCTCTCTCTCTCTCTCTCTCTCTCTCTCTCTCTCTCTCTGAAGGACGGGTCGCGCACTTGTGTATATAAGTGGCCATGGAAAGATGTTGAGACTCGGATTGGAAGCTCTAGCGTGAACCAAACCTTACAAGCCTATTGGAAAGAGAGGTGTGAAAGCCAAGATTAAATGTGAAATAGTAAGCTTCCGCAAACAACAATAAGGCCAATGAAGTACCTTAAATAATAGTTAGCAAGCCAAAGACGACCACATGGATGCATCCAGAGAACGCACTTCCCATGAAACATAAAACAATATATAGATAAAAGCGCACCACCTCATTCAACCCACATGTGCATGGGCTGCCACAAAATTGTTGTCTGCTTGCCTGGTTGGCAAGGCAAGCCTTATTAAGGCTTAGAAATGGCACCCACATGCTTGGACTGCATACAGTTATCATTCAAACTTAGTTTGGGAAGGGCTAGGTCTTGAATGAACCCCAAGCAATGGCATTTGAAACTTTGCACTAGTGCACAATTGCCACGACACTCATGATGTGTCCGATGGGTCCGAGTTTACTTTTACCAAGTGAAGCGGCAAGTTGGTCATGCTACCAATGGGGAGATCACGGGTTTGACACCCAGATTGTCCGTCCACCTTGAGATCCACACAACTTTCTGCCTGTCCATTGATCCCACCTCCCAAGGTTTATTTAAGAACTTGTGGTACTTGGTGTTCAGGGCTATGGCCAGCAAAATAACTTCTTGCACCAACCGCTTAGTAGTAGTGTGAATAGCCACCCCTACTCCATTGAGGGGTTCAAGTCATTGCCATCCCTTTCCAAGTCATTAGGCTTTTCACTTGACACATGTCCACAGGTCTCTACAGATTCTTTAGTGACATGCCATTCACTTTCTTGAGTGAAGTATGAACCTTCCTGTTGTTACTAAAACCTAAAAACCCTAAAAATGCCAACGGGTCATAACCTAGTGTATGTGTGGGTGCGTAAAGACGCAGGTTCCATACCCAATGGCATCTATTTTTACATTTCAATCATACCTCAAAAGAGCATTCAATTTTAATAAATCAGCCTATTTAACCTGAAAGGCTAAAAACCAAAAGACATTAGCTTCTAATAGGTCAGCCCACAACATAAATTTACCCCTAATCAATTTTCAAGCTTAGCCTTTGGATCAAAGAAGCGACTTACTGCGAGCTCAGCTAATGGGGTTTTCTCAAAGAGTGCACACACGGCGAACAATGCTCACATTATTAGCAGCACCGGGAAAAAGAAATCTCCTCAGTATTTACTACAAGATAACAAATTTTGTAGCTTCCAACAAGCTGCAGACAAAAAATTTGTGCTTGTTCAAGTGAATGGGTAAAGAGGAAAATGTCCCGAGGCTAGCATCCGCTACATGTCCCGCTGAGAAGCTTACATACATGCGGAAGGCACAACTAGAGATGCTTGAGCACATGCAGAAGCATTGCACTCCATGTATCCACAGCCCCTGGAAGACACCAATGCAGACAATCATTCTTTACATTTGAATGAAAATGGCCATATGGGCCAGGATGCGCGTCAGGCCGTAGCAATGCCGAAAATAATGTATCCACAATCTTGAGCTTGAATGAATACTCTGAGCTTCTCTGCACGGTCTTGTTGAACTCTTCTAGCTGCATGTTGTACATGAACCGGGACAGCCCATCTACAGTATATGACTTGCTCTTGAATGGAGCTGTTTGTGGGCATTCGCCGCCCTGATCCCAAGCACCATTTTGCCAGTGATCGGGAGAGATAGTCCTGAAGAATACCACCCCCTTGTACTTTGCCGCAATCAGAAAGTCGAAGCTAGCCCTTAATGCCACTCTGTACGCATAGGGCCAACCCACGTTTGTAGCATTCAACATCGGGCAATTATGGCAGCCCATCAGCTCATTTTGTACAAAATACAGAGAGTCCCTCATGAACCAGCGCCCAGCTGACAAAACAATGTAGTCGTACTTATGCAACGTTGATGCCCATCTCTCATCAGGCTCATCCAAGTGAAGCTTCGCAATGTACTGTGTAAAGCCTTCAGCTCGCTCGAATCCTTTGACCAAGAAGGGAGCCCATGCAATAAGAATTGTAAAATTGTAAGATCTGAAGTAGCAATATGATTTCCATTCATCACACTCTGGATTCTCAATCTGCAGTGAAACAACAGCTAAAGTTCAATTCGTCCCGTGTGCTACAACAAAGATCTCAAGACAATCACCTGGGCAAGATGGCACAAAACAGACTGATAATTGTTTCGAGCGATGGAGTCCCCAATGAAAGCCCACATCTTTCCTGCAACAATCCTGAGGAAGGCCCTTGCATCAAATAAGGGGAGCTCACAATCGTGAGGTTTCCATCGCCAGTACAAAAAGCCAAGATCTGGTCTTCCAAGCTTCATGCAATCCTGATTTTCCTGGATAAACTGGCATGTTGTGTTTGTGTAAGCTGGCCCAACAGGGTTTCGAATCCAGTTGCCTCTCCATATGTTGCAATCTCCTGGAATACCAGTTCTAACTACAGCTTCAGATCACAAAAATTCCTCCTTTGCAAGAGCCAGTTGTGCATATACATCAAAAACCTCAGAAGATGCATAATGTAGTACATACCGCCAGAGAAATCAACAAGCTTCGTATCGTCTGACTCAGGAGGCGGGGGGGGCACTGGTAGAAGGAGAGATGCTGGCCGGAAGCCTTTGAGAGCGCTCCTCTGCAAGTGAATTGATCGAAGAATAGGAAGAGAAGATGAGCGGAAAAACGAGAAATAGAGTCAGCAACGGGCATGCGAGTACCCACAAAATGACAGACTTTCTTGGGGGTTTTGGTGGGCGCCCATTATCCGTATGCGCCAACAATGCATGTCTGTGAGTGGTGGTCATGAGGGCTTTACTCAAAACTCACAGGAATGTGTTGCCCTGGATACATGTGCCGGGGCATTCAGGAAGAGGGATGGGGGAGGCGCTGCACCGAGGTACAGAAAAGCCTCTTTCGCCCAGGAGCCCATCGCTCGATAGAGAATTTGGGCGTGTAGGTGCTGCACAGAGAGACACTGAAAAGCGCTCGTTCTTTCCATGTGTTTGTTATCTAAAACCCTTAAGAGTTCCAAAGGGACTATCCCTCTTGCATCTAAAGGCGTTTGATTGGTTGGATTCCCAAAATCCAAGCTAAGAGCTGTGTCTCACGAGGTCGATAAATCTCAACCCTCACTAGGTCCTTACAGGCGATAGAATGAAAAACAAATTTGTCTTTTCCCACATCGTCGAAAGCCATTGGATGTGTAGACCCACACTTGTTCTGTTCCAGGGACCCCCTTCCCCTCAGGACTAAGTAACACAGGGTCTTCAATGAAGCCCCATCCACGGTGGGGAACTACAAGCAGGAATCACTAGATGCGCAGCACCACCAGATTTTTGAAAAGTAAACTAGGACAAAATTAGTAACTAGGACAAGGGGGGTGGACATCCGAGTTTATTTATAAGGCTTATCTTTGCCACTTAGGTCACATGATGCGCGCGAGCGAGGTGGTTACGCCATCAACCTCATTAGGAGGAGGTCTCGCATTCGAAACGCGTGGGTGCAAGCAGGGGCAGCGTTTTTTTTTGGACGCCCATCAGTCTCGAAATTCCGACGGAGGGTCAATAGCCGTCAATCCAGTTCGGGGGTCTTAAGACCCCGTTTTACTTAGTGTTGTGGCTCCCCTTCCCCTAGAAAATGCTTGCTTTCCACTTGAGGCTCTATTGAGATTGTTGATGAAGAGGAGCGGTTCACACTTGAATCTGCACTTTTTCTCCTCATCTTTCATTATCCTGAGTCTCTCTCAAGCACTAACTGGCTAAAGATGGAGTGTTTCGCCCAAAGGCGGGCTAACCAATCCAAAACATTGTCTAATGCACTAGGCATAGGTCAGTAGAACAATTCGAATTGCGGCACTAGGATATGCACAATCTAAATCACCACATCAATGACATGCACATTCATTAGTCCAATTAAGCATGAAGCATGCGTGTATGGGCAGTCTGAGCCCCACCTACGAGGCTACAATATGTAGATCACATAGGACTTGAATGTAGCTATACCCAATGACAGGTTCACATGCACAGGGTAACCACGTAAGCTAGCTCAATTCATGTTTGTTGCCTCTGCCTTTTGTGGATACGAACTCAAACAACAGCCTAAAAGAGGCACTAGTCAATCATTCATGTGACACAAAGGCTATCAAATTAGATCTATGGAAAAGAAGAGGCATTGTGGCATGGGGAAACTTTGAGTTGTTCTATCATCTTTGTGAACTAAATGTGAACCTAAAAGTTATGAACTTGGTGTCAACTTTGAGTGAGTTGTGGATGTGAATTCACAGTGTGCACAGCACAATACCCCATGTGAACTAGGTGAGCTTTGTGCAGCCCATATCAAAACATTGTGTAAACTTGATGGGAACTTAATAAAAACTCGAAGTGATTTGCACTTGCAGCGAGTTTCTTTGTTACATGTGACTCACACCTCCTACAAGAATTTGCACAATAGCTTACTAGTATGTGGCCCACGCGTTGCTGCTGCCAATAAAAGCATGGGTTCAATTCTTGTACACAACTCTTCTTCCCTCCAAGGTCATATTTTTTATGCACCAATGAAAAAATGTCTATTATATAAGGGGCATTGTAGTGTTAATAAATCCCCCCTTCTCTCTCACACACACATAAGGCTACATTGGTACTTCTTATTTGTACTATAATAAGGCTACATGCTACGCCCTATGGTTCATGCAAGGAAGGGATAATGCCAAGGCTAGATTGTGGCATTTCCAAAAGCCTTGACCTTCCAAATTAGGACACAATGGCTGTAGATACACATATGACTTAGACTAAGACATCTCTCTTGACTCTCTCGATGTTGAAACCATTATGTGTCATAATAGAGAGAGAGAGAGAGAGAGAGAGAGAGAGAGAGAGAGAGAGAGAGAGAGAGAGAGTACTAGGTGATAAAAAACTTGCTTTGATTTATGTCACTTACTTGCAAAACCTTTATGGCAAGTTTCCCATTGACATGACCACCATTGCCTCTACTTAAAGCTATAGTGTCCATGTTCTACTGGCATAGTTTTGTAGTGAATTCTAAACTCGAACTTCTTAGTGCTCTTGTCAACATGGTTTGCTTATATTTCTAGGTTTCACCTCTATGATTGTTCAGTTGTTTGGACACTCTTGTTCTCTAAAATACATGTGTATCCCAAGTTTCTATCTACATATGCAAGTACTCATAGAAAGTTGGAATTAACGTATGTCCTACCCATCCCTAATGATGTCATACCTTGCTCCTAATCTGCATAACATTGTATCACCAAATGGTTTTCTTTTAGATACAATGTTTATATGGACGCATCCTCAAAATGATAACGTGTGTACAAACCAAGCAAGGAGAGTTGATTGAATCTTGATGTTCACATGAAGCACTTGTAAGAAAGGTTATATTGTCGATAAGTTAGTCTTGGTATCCTCAGAAGCAATATGTTTGGCAAGGTCTCCAAGTAGGATAAGATGCATGTCATTCTCATTTAGAGAGAGAGAGAGAGAGAGAGAGAGAGAGATGTATAGATCGTATTATCGTCCTCAAATGTCAAACAACATGAATGGTAGACATGTTGTATGCTCTATGCTGAGGTTGATTAATGAAAGTCGACGCTGGAGGATTGTGGATATAAGGGTGGCCATTGACATTCCACAAAGTGATTGGGAAAGAAAGTATGTAGGGACTCATGAGTGATCAAATCTAGAAGCATTCAAGTAACAGTGATTGTTTGATGTCCAAACTCTCAAACCTATAAATGGCATGTTGTGTGTATACACAAAGGGACTCTTCCATAGTCTCTCTCTCTCTCTCTCTCTCTCTCTCTCTCTCTCTCTCTCTCTCTCTCTCTCTCTCTCTCTCTCTCTCTCTCTCTCTCTCTCTCTCTCTCTCAATAATACAAAATGAATGTCAATACATCATTGTCCTACAGAAATCTTTCATGTCAAGTTCCTAGATTACGAACAATTGTTACATGTTCCGTTCTGTTGAGATGTCGATCTCTACATCTTGAGCTGGCAGCCACTACGGGTCTTGGCCGCTTACGACATTTACTCACTGGCGCGTTAGGTGACCGACATGGAGGATCTCTGCCAGTGATTCTACAGCTGGACTACACTTATAGTGCCAGCCTAGTACACTTCTAGCGAGTTCACACTTAGTGACCGCATGTACATATGTGCTACTTTTCAGTTTTAGCACTTAGTCATTTTGTACTCTCTTTTCTTAGAGAAGAAGAAGAAGCTTTCCATCTCTGTGTGCTTTGTGCTTGTCTTGTGTAGCTCTCTTGCATCCTCATTCTTTACATGGTATCAGAGCCTGGTGCAGGCAAGAGAGGCTCAGAGAGCAAGAGCATCACAATCCCTTCGTTCTGAACAGGTCTCCAAAGTGCAGTACACAAAGATTTACTGTACAAGTACAGTGGTTGTATGTACGCTTGATTGTGGACACTCGTTGAGTGTAGAAAGCGTTACAGGTACCACAATAGCAGGTTCAACAGATTTGCAGGTTTTTGCAGATTGCAGCTATTTTGTCTTAGTGCTTCAAGATGTCTGACGGTTTCAGTCAGATTGTTACTGAGAAGCTTGAGAAAAATAACTACCCTGCATGGAAGTTCAGAATAAAAAATTTCCTAAAAGGAAAAGGTTATTGGGACTATGTAGAAGGAGACAATGAAAAGGAACCAGAGATTCCCGAGACAAATGCTATAGAAGAACAAAGAAAAGCTTTGAGGGACTAGCAACAAGGCCAGAGCAAAGTGATGTATTGTCTTTCTATGAGCATCACAGATGGCATGATGGGCTATCTACAGGATGCTGAAACCCCCGCCATTGCATGGAAAAACTTAGGCAGAGTGTTCGAGGTGAACACCAAGGCCAGGAAGCTTCAACTAAAGTCAGAGCTAAATCAGGTTAAGAGGAACAACCTCTCCATCAATGATTATGCCTTGAAGATAAAGAGTATCGTTGAGGCTCTTGGATCTATTAAAGTCTCAGTGGAAGACGATGACATTGTCCGTGCATGCTTGGATGGTCTAGGAGATGAGTATGTGCATTTCAGGTCTTCCATGAATACAAGAGACGACATCCCCGTGTTCCAAGATTTGATTTCTATGCTTATTCTTGAGGAGAAGAACCTTGGTCTTGACACGTCTTCTTCTCGTGGCAGAAATAGGTCTGAACAAGCCTTCTATTCTAACTCCAACAGAGGTAGAGGTAGAGGTCGTGGTCGAGGCCCAAGTGGTTGCAGGGGCCAATTTCAAGAAGGCCAATCAAATCAAAACAATACAGGTGGCAGGGGAAACCAGTCTCAAGGCAGGGGGAGTCAAAGAGGTCGTGGTGCAGGATCAAGCAGGCAGCAACATACTACAGATAGCAGAGAATGTTGGACTTGTGGTGAAAGAGGTCACATGTCACGTGACTATCCAAAGGGAAAAGCAAGTGGAAAGAGAGAACAGGGCAACTATGCATCTACTAGCAGAGATGCAGATGACAGCAAAAACGAGCACATGTTTGTTATGCAGCATGTAATGAATACAATGACTGCAGAGAATTCCACCCAAGATGATGTTTGGTATGTGGATTCAAGTGCCTCTAATCACATGACCTCTCGTGGAGAGTGGTTTAGAGATATGCGCAAACCAGATTGTCAGGCTATGTGCAGACAGGAGATGACACAGCTCACCCCATTGCTCATGTAGGGGATATACCTCTAAATACGAAGAGTGGGAAATCAAAGTACTTCGCAGATGTACTTCATGTCCCAAACATTACAAAGAATCTTGTTTCTATTGGACAAATGGTTGAGCAGGGTTTGCAGGTTCGTTTCAATCCGAATGGCTGTTATGTAGAAGATTTCCAGAATGGCTGTAAGCTGATCACAGAGGGCAAATGTGTGGGCAGAATGTTTACGCTGAATGTAGACATGCCTGAGGTAAAAGATGCATTATTTGCACAGGCACAGGTGTTGTGGCTGATGTTGACATTTGGCACAAACGCATTGGCCATGTCAATGAGCAGAGATTGCACAGCATGCAATCAAAACAGATTGTAAAAGGTTTGCCCAAATTCAAGGTCGATGGTATGCATAAAGTGTGTGCAGCATGCCAGTTTGGAAAACAGTCGAAGGGCTCATTTCCACATGAGCACAATGTATGTAAAAAGCCACTTGAGGTGGTGCACATAGATGTTTGGGGTCCAACCGATACTGCAAGTATACATGGTTGCAGGTATTATGTCTCTTTCATTGATGACCATACAAGGAAAGTATGGGTCTACTTTATGCGTAACAAAAGTGAAGTGTTTGGTCACTTTCAGGACTTCAAAGTCATGATTGAGAAGGATACAAATATGCAAATCAATACATTGAGGTCAGATGGAGGGGGAGAGTACTTCTCCAATGATTTTTCAGATTTTCTGCGAATGCATGGTATACGCAGGCAGTTTACATGCAGATATACTCCACAGCAGAATGGGGTCACAGAAAGGAAAAACACGCACATTGCAGAGGTTGCACGTGCATTGATGAATGAGAAGAACATGCCTCATCATTTCTGGGTTGAAGCTGTAAATACAGCTGTGTACATTATGAACAGGACACCTACAGCTGTGGTGCATGATGTAACACCTGAGGAAAAGTTTACAGGTACAAAGCCTGATTTGGCACACTTGAAAGTGTTTGGCTGCATGGCTTATGTGCATGTACCAGATGAGTTACGTAGGAAATTGGATCCTAAAGCAGAGAAATGTATTCTTGTGGGGTATTCCCTTGAACAAAAGGGGTACAGGTGCTACAATCCTACTACACGAGAATTACGAGTGAGCAGAGATGTACTCTTTGATGACATGAGCAACTGGTACAGTAATGCACATGGCACTATTGGGGCTGATGTAAAAGATGATGTGGTTGTACAAAATGTGAGGCCACAGTCACAGGTTTTGAGTGGACCACAAGAGTCCTCTTCTCGTGGCTCTGTTGAGAAGCCATGGAATGGTAGACTACGTACGCAGGTTACTCCACCAGCAGGTACAGGGAACGTATCACGAAAAGGAAAGGAAAAGGTTGATGAATCTCCCTTTATGGCTGATGCATCATTAGGTTTTTCACATGTAGACATGGATTCAGATGGTTCTGAACAAAGTCTTGATGAGGAATTTGGAATTCCGGCTGTCAGGACACCTGGTGTAAGGAAAATACAAGAAGATGCTAGAGGGCAAAGGAGTGACCCAAGACCGCATAGATCTAACAGAGTCAGAAATCCAGTTCAGAAATTGACTTATGATGGGTATCTAGCGCATCACCAAGCCTACATGGCTAAGGTGATACAGGATGTGGAGCCCACATGTTTTGAGGATGCAGTTGGAAATGTGCATTGGGATGATGCAATGAATGAAGAGATGGCTGCATTAGAAGCAAACGACACATGGGAGTTGGTGCCATTTCCAAGTGGCAAGAAAGCTATTGGCTGTAAATGGGTGTATAAAACCAAGCATAAGGCTGATGGTAACATTGAGCGTCACAAGGCAAGGCTGGTCGCAAAGGGTTATGCACAGACGTATGGCATAGACTATGAGGAGACCTTTGCTCCAGTGGCAAAGATGACGACTGTGAGAGCTGTCATAGCAGTGGCTGCATCTAGAGGATGGATTATGCATCAAATGGATGTAAAGAATGCCTTCTTGAATGGTGAGTTGCAAGAGGAAGTGTATATGGATCAGCCACCTGGTTATGTCAATCCAGGTTACCCAGATTATGTATGCAGACTTCTCAAATCTTTGTAAGGTTTGAAGCAGGGATCTAGAGCATGGTATGACAGGATTTCCAAGTATCTTGTCAGTATTGGGTTTAGGAGAGCTCATGCTGATCATTCACTCTATGTACGTGAGAGTGATGTGGGGATTGTGGTCATTACCATATATGTAGATGACCTTATTATTGTGGGTGACAATGCTATGGAGATTGACCATGTGAAGGGTCTTCTCAAACAGGAGTTTGAAATGAAATATTTGGGCGAGTTGCGCTACTTTCTTGGCATTGAGGTGATCAGGACTCCAGATGGTGTATGGCTATCACAGAGACAATATGCTTTGGACATGTTGTCAAAGTATGGTATGGCTGATTGTAAGCCAATTTCTATTCCCTTGGATGTGAATGCAAAGCTGAGTGCAGAGAAGGGTGACGTTGTTGAGGATGTCAAGATGTACAGGAAGATTGTGGGTAGTCTAATCTACTTGACTATCACGAGGCCAGACTTGAGCTACACAGTAGGCTTGGAGAGTCAGTTCATGAAGCTTCCGAGGAAGCCACATTTGGATGGAGTACGACGCACACTTCGGTATGTGCAAGGGACTCTTGACTACGCATTGTTCTATGCAGCAGATGCGCCATTAGCATTGTATGGGTATACAGATGCAGATTGGGCAGGTAGCATTGTTGATAAGAGATCTACAAGTGGCTTCATGTTCTCTTTTGGGAGTGCTGCTGTTACTTGGAGAAGCAAAAAGCAGCCTACGGTTGCTTTATCGAGCACAGAGGCCGAGTACAGAGGTGCAACAGTTGCGGCGTGCGAGGTAGCTTGGCTACGCACATTACCTGAGGACTTGGGAGTGCAGGTGGACCAGCAGATTGTCATCCATTGTGACAACCTCAGTAGCATGCAGTTGGCTAGGAACCCAGTGTTCCATGCCAGGACCAAGCACATAGAGGTCCATTACCACTACGTTCGAGAGCGAGTGTTGGCGGGTGACATCGACTTGGTCTACGTCAACACAGAGGAGCAGATAGCGGATATCTTTACCAAGGCCCTCGGAGCTGAGAAGCTTCGACGTTTCCGGACTATGCTTGGACTCTGCGACAAGCAGAGCTCGAGGGGGAGTGTTGAGATGTCG
>NC_140958.1:22676945-22689445 GCF_014529385.1 Adiantum capillus-veneris
GTTAGACAAAACTCGCAAGGGTGGAAAATCCACACTCGCCATGGAGAATGATGCAAAATCTCCAAGGAATTTGGATGCTAATCCAACAACATTGTCTACAACAACGGAAGCAATGATCATGGCTTACTTGATCTCATTACAAGAAACCGTCAACAAGCAAGGTGAAGAGTTGTGCGCACTTGCAATGGAGAATGGCACTTTAAGAGATCTCGTTGTGGATAATGAGCACCTCAAGAAGGTTCTTGAAATGCAAACAACATGCTTGATGCATCTTGAGAATGAAGTTCAAGAATGTAAACACTCTCTTGTGGACATGAATGTATTGAAAGAGTGCTTGAGCAAAGTTGAGAGTGATCATGTATTGAAAGAGGAAACGATAGATGCAATACGACATGATGTATGTGAGATGAGAAATGCATCCAAATCATGGGCTGATATATGTAAGGATAATGTGGTTTCTACATCTCCTATCATGCAAGCCGTTGTCCAAGCAAAGAATGTAGAGAATGTGGACACTCAAGAATTGCAAGAACGACAAAAACGCTCAAAGAACATCATCATTCGTGGAATCAAGGAGGAAATCATGGAAACACCCCAATCTCTTGCGGTTGCTATTGAAGAGTTTTTTGCTACACAATTTGGCATGTCAGGAATCAAGGCTTATGGTGCATAGAGTTGGAAAACAAGGAGTCCCTCGCTCAGGAGAAAGACCTATTGTATGTACCATGGCTGATGAGGTAAAGAGAAAGATCATCCTTGACAATAGTTGGATCTACCTCAAAGGAACGGGTTGTAATGTATATGAGGATCGCACTCTTATGCAACAAAATGTACGTCGCAAATCATATGAGGAAAGAAGTAAGAAGGTTAAGGTGTCATCTCAAGAAGAAAAGCCACTTAAGGAGGATGCAAGTCCACCCAACAAATAGGGACACATGACCTATGAGACCAACTCACGCTTGCGAATAAGCTTTTGGAATTGTAATGGGTATCCATGGAATGTGGGAATTGGCATTGATGAGCTTACCAATGACTCCGATGTGATACTTCTTGTCGAACATGGGAGCATGATGCTCAACGAATTCTTGGATTTGACAAATACGATGTGCATTCTTTGATGTGGGCCAAAAATACAAAGCAACGAAGAGGCCAAGGAGGCATAGCATGTATGACCAAAAAGGGTTTGAAAGATGTCTCCATAGTTAAAGAAGATAAGTATAAACGCTACTTATGGCCGAAAAACAGCCCACCAAATGGTCAAGTCATGTTTGTGGCTGGTTGCTACATTCCTCACTATGACTCCAACTTTTATGCTCGCTTGGATATGGATAAAGATCAGCCCTGTCATAAAATCTAATATCTAACCAACCCAAATGATTTTCTCATATTAAATTGATCACTTAATGTGGGAGAATAAACGGGAACAAGTGTTAAGATATAGATATGTGCTTATAGATCTATCTCAACACGGGGCCAATAGTAAAGGGGCCCAAATGGGAGATGGTCTATCGAGCAAGACTAACCAATGGATCATAAGACCTTAGGGTTAGCTTCATTGAACACCTCCAATAATGTGTGTAAAAGTCCTTTGACCTTAGGTAAGCTAGGGCTGAGCTTGAGGTGGGAACCCGGCCCAAGCTCGAGGTGCTTGACCTGCTTGAGGTGCTTGTCGTGCTTGAGGTGTTTGTCCTGCTTGAGGTGCTTGATTAAGGTGCTTGAGGTGCTTGACTTGCCGCTTGATTAAGGTGTTTGAGGTGCCTTGACATGCTTGCCTGAGATGCTTGTGGGAATACCCCCTAGTCCAAGTGCTTTGTCATGCTTGATGACTAAGGTGCTTGAGCTCCTAAAGTCAAAAGCATCCCTACAAGAGGGGGGGCGAGCCCTTTTCCTAGGGATTAGAGAGAGAACACACACTCACACTCACAAGGGAAGCCCCAGCTTGAAGAGGCAGCAAGCACACATGTCAGGTCCCTACCCATGTTACCTTCATGTGTTGCTTGAAGCCTATTGGCTAGGCTTCAAAGGGGTCCAATGACAAATTACTTGAATTATCTAATTGTTGTTGCATTTATCAAGTCCTCTCCCTCAAACGGGAAAGGGGGACACTTGTCCCAAGGCTATCCCTGTTGCTTGTAATGGCTTCTGCTTGTGATTGGCTAGGCCTGGAGGGGTCCAATGAGCTTCAAGCATGAGCTACAAGGGGGGGTCGACCCAAGCAAGCTAGGGGGGTGCTTAGGGGGTATACTCACCCACACACACTCACAAGCACTCTCATTGTGTGCTATGCAAAGTGGAAGAGCTCCCTCTCCAAGCAAGTAAAGGTTGAGAGCCTACACCAACACTCTTGGCTATGGAGTGCAAATCCAACCAAGAGCCATGCTTCAATGCTTAAGCTTTCCATCTCCTTCTTCTTCATTACTATGCTATTATGTATGCTAGCAACAAGAGTATGATAAGTGAGGAACTAATTCTTTCTCCTACGAAATGTTTCTTCTTCCTCTTCCCTACCCTCATTCCCTGCTAGCTCTCTCCACCTTCGAAGGTGTTTGAGGTCTTGGGATTGAGGCTTGGTATAGTTAAAGCTTTCTTCAAGTTTAGGTTATGTTATGATGGTGATGCATGAAGCTTTCCATCTTCATTGCTTCACCTAGGTCACAAGGAACACAAAGAATGTATTGTAACAAGTCTCTCTTTATGGGAGAAATCATAATACAAATGCCTATTGGAGGGGGGACCGGCTCCACATAAATCCGATCCTCAACTATTGTCATGTTCTCTAAATTCTCTTTCTTGCAAAAGTATTGTCTATGCCAAGTTAACTAATTGCTATAATTATGTTGCTATCTTCAATTATGTCTACCCGCTATGCTCACAAAATCATTTCTTGAAAGTACTCTCTTTAAATTCCGCTACTCTCAAATTGAATAGGCAAATTCCATTACATTGGTATCAGAGCATTTGGTTTCTCTTTTCTTGCTTAAGAAGGGAGGTCCTTAAGTAGCCTATAAATGGTTGATGTTGTTAATTATAATAGGGTAAGTGGAATTGGGATCTATTATCGGTTTTGTTGAGCCCACTATGTGGGGGATGGTGCACACCTCGGGAGCTTTGGACTTAATAATGGAGTCTTTCTAGACTTGCCTACGGCTTTACCATTATTGAGCCATAAGAAGTCTGAAAGGAGCTAACCCTTGGCAACTTTGCTATGTTAGACCTACTCCTCTACTCTCTATAATTAACCACTTTGAGCCGTGGGTGTAGATACTTAAGAGCCGATTTTCAAAGGCTAAGAGGAGTGGCAACTAAGGTTTGTATTGCCAAAGCATACACTAAGTATAAACATAAATTTTGTTAACATGGATGACAATAATCAAGAGAGTAGAATGAACATTGATAGCTTTGATTTTGCACATGAAGGTGCTAATGATGATGCTCCCATGTTTGTGAATTATCTCGTCACTAGGTTGCAACAAGCTATGGGCAACCCTGTTTTGCAAGCCGAAGTTACTCAACAACTTCGTGCTTATGGAATTTCCCTTCCTCTCCCAGAGGAGAGAGAGCCTAGGAGGCCTCTTGAAGAGACCCCCAAAAGAAGACTCTCTCCCATTCGAGAGGAGGAATCCAAAGAGAAAGAAAGCAATGACAGTCTAAGTTCTTCTGAAGAAGTGGCTCCACGAAGACGGCGGTCTAGACGATCGCCTACTCCTCCCAAGAGGAAAAGAGCAACCTATAGTTCTTCTCCTCATCACTCTGAAAGGCAAGAGAGGAAACAAAGGAAGAAAAGGGCTAGGAAGAGGTCACCCTCTTCTCCTTCTTCTTCACCTTCCTCCTCTTCCAATGAAAGTTATGGCTATTCTCCTAGAGAATACAAGAGGGGAGGACATCGCAAATCATTTCCTGCATGGCGAAGGTCACAAAAGCTAAAGAAGTTCAAGGAGGGAGGAAAGAGTATCTCTTTTCTCACCTATGATGGCACCTTTGGTGCTACCGACAAAGTGTTGGCCTTCATCCAGCAATTTGATGCGGCCTTTGGGGACGAGGGCTTCACAGAGTCCTCCAAGCTACACCATGTAGCTATGCACTTCCAAAAATCAGCTCGTCAATGGTGGGCTAGCCTTCGTGGCAATGGAGAAGCCCCAAAGACATGGAAAACTCTACGAGTTTCCATCATGAAGCAATTTCTTTCAAGTGATACTAAAGATAAAGTTCTTACTGAATGGCGCGGCTTGAAGCTTCTCTCTCATGAGTCTATCAACAAGTATGTAGACAAGTTTTGGGATTTACATCTCAAAGCTACTGTCTTTCAAAAGATAGACTTTGCCGAACAAAGACAGCAATTCTGTGCGGGATTACCTGAAGAGATGGCCGAATACATCAACTCTCAGCGGCCCGGTACTATTACCGAAGTAATCCACCACACCATGGTTGCTTCATGCATCAATTTCCATCAAGGGGCTAGACGTAATGTCACGCCCATGGAAAACAAAGAAAAAAATGATGCAAAGGGGAAATCCAATGCTCAAAATAATTCCCAAGGCACTTCCAACAACAACAACAACAATCGGTCCAAGGAGAAGGGAGTTTACAAAGGTAAAAACAAACTCTCTCGTGAAGAGCTTGAAGCTTTTCGCAAGGACCATAAGTGTTTCAAGTGTGGAGAGCAGGGACATGGCTATCGTTCTTGCCCCAAGAAGAATACTCGCAATGAGACTCCTAGGGCTTCCACCATCGAAGCTCCAAAAGAGGATGGTCATTGCAAAGGATCATCACTTTCCTATGCGTGGGGAAAGGTAAGAGAGCATGATGTCTTCATCCTGTTTGACCCAGGCTCTACTCTCAACTTCATATCAATAGAGTTGGCCACCAAGTTGGGCATTCA
Source organism: Adiantum capillus-veneris (assembly GCF_014529385.1). NCBI lineage: Eukaryota > Viridiplantae > Streptophyta > Polypodiopsida > Polypodiales > Pteridaceae > Adiantum > Adiantum capillus-veneris. Next base: position 22,681,825 of record NC_140958.1, read on the forward strand.
AGCTTTTGAGATGGGAGATTACGTAACAGCCGATGCAGCTTTCAAGGGACAACAAGCCTCTGTTACTCCCTTGATTGGGAAGTTGAGGCTTCATATCCAAAGCTATGTCGACAAAGAAGACTTCTTCATCTCTCCTGTCCAACATTAGGATGTTATCCTAGGGGCACCATGGTTTGATCGCATGGCTGCCAACATGAAGTTCCCTGAAAGGAGAATTTACTTCACCTACAGGGGAAAGAACATGTATATAGATGCTAGTGAGCATGGTCACACTATTCCACTTGTAAATCCTCTTTCTTTTGATAAATCAATGAAGAGCTCAGTTTCTGTGTACATGATTTATGTCAAAGAGTCTCTAAAAGCTAATAATGTTTTATCAAATGAAAATGATAGGAATCAAGAAGAGTTAGACTTGTCTACTTTTCTAGAAGGATTCCAAGATGTGTTCATCGATGATATCCCTATGGACCTACCTCCAAAACGAGGGGATGATGACCATCGTATTGAGCTCCTTCCAGGAAGCTCACCGCCTAACAAACCTCCTTATCGAGTCTCACAAGCTCAACAAGAGGAGATTATGAGGCAAGTATAGGAATTGGTAGACAAAGGGATGGTGAGGCCTAGTTCCTCTCCCTTTTGTTCTCCAGTCCTTTTAGTGCAAAAGAAAGATGGTACATACCGTATGTGTGTGGACTATCGAGCACTAAACCATATCACTGTCAAAAACAGATTTCCCGTGCCTCGGGTAGAAGATCTGTTTGATAAGCTACAAGGCTCTACCTACTTCAGTAGGATTGACCTTAAGAGTGGCTATCATCAAATAAGGATAGTGGATGAAGATATCCTAAAGACCGCGTTTCGCACAACATTTGGTCTTTATGAATATCTAGTCATGACTTTTGGCTTGACTAATGCACCAGCTACTTTCAATCGTCTCATGGAGAAAATTTTTAGACCATATCGTAAATTCATTGGAGTGTTCTTTGATGATATCATCATCTACTCCAAGTCTTTGGAGGAACATAAGCAACATCTCCAAGTGATTTTTCAAGCCTTGAGGGAGAACAAACTTTTTCTCAACCAAAAGAAAAGTGAATTCTTCCTTCAAGAGATTCAATATCTAGGTCATATTATCTCTCACGATGGTATTCGTATGGATCCATCAAAGTTAGAGGTAATAAAATCATGGCCTAACCCAAGGAATCTACATGAGCTAAGAAGCTTTATTGGTATGTGTGTATACTATAGACGCTTCATAGCAAAATTCTCTCAAGTAACAGGACCACTACACGACTTAACAAAGAAGAACGTTAAGTTTGTATGGACTGCTAAGGAGCAAAATGCTTTTGAAAAACTCAAAGAGAAGCTTACTTCCCAACCAGTCCTCGTGCTTCCGGATCTCTCAAAGCCATTTGAGGTCCAATGTGATGCGTGTGGTGATTGCCTTGGAGCGGTTTTGCTTCAAGAAGGGCATGCCATAGCATATGAGAGCCGAAGGCTCAATAGTGATGAACGAGTCTTGGGCATTTATGAGAAAGAGCTTTTAGCTGTTCTACATGCCCTAGACACATGGAAGCACTATCTATTGGGGACTCCATTTATCCTACGAACCGACCACCAAAGTCTCAAGTATTTCATGACGCAAACCAAGCTTTCCGACAAACAAATGAGGTGGGAAAATTTTCTTTCGCAATTTAATTTCCATATTGCTCACATAGCTGGTAAGCACAATCAAGTTGCCGATGCACTTTCACGACGACCAAAAGTTAATGCGGTGTCTATAGCTACTCACAATGATCTATCCTCTATGATAGATGAGTATGCTACTGACCCTGACTTTAGAGACATAATGTCAGCCCTTGCTTTGGGGAAGAAAGAGGAACCATTCACCTTGCATGATGGTTATCTTCTCCACGGCAATAGGCTATGTGTTACCCATTCCCTTCGTGAGAAGGTTATGTATGAATCCCATGCTCCTCTATATGCAGGGCATAGAGGTATTCAACCTACTCTCCGAGGAGTAGAGACGTATTTCTATTGGCCTACCATGAAAGTGGACATACAAGAGTATGTTTCAAAATGTGTAGTATGCCAAAAGACCAAGTATGATAGAGGGAAGCAACCTGGATTATTCCAGCCATTGCCTATTCCAAATTCACCATGGGAGAGTACATCCATGGATTTCATCTTTGGATTACCCAAGTCTATCCATGGGAATACAGGAATATGGACAATAGTCGACAAGTTTAGCAAGCAAGCACATTTTATTCCTGTCAAAAAGACTATTAAGGCACATCAAATGGCAACTCTCTTCATATCTCAGATTTTCAAGCACCATGGATTACCCACATCCATCGTGTCAGATAGAGATTCGAGAATGACCAGTAATTTCTGGAAAGGTCTCTTTGAAAATCTAGGAACAAGATTGAATTTCTCTTCGGCCTATCACCCACAAACGGATGGCCAAAGTGAGATAGCCAATCTTACGATACTTGATCTACTGAAGACTTATGTTACCGAAGTAGATCAACGCTCACAATGGGAAAAGTATTTACCTCTAGTAGAGTATGCCTACAATAATACTGTACATACTTCTACGGGGAAAGCACCTTTCGAGATCATAGAGGGAAGACCTAAAAGTCCCTTGCTACTCAAAGTACATGGGAAGATCTTCGCTGCCGATGAATATAGCCGTGACCTACAAGAATCTTTTCAAAAGATTAGGGAGGCTATAGCCATCTCTCAACAAAGGCAAAAAGCTGCTGTTGATAAGCACAGAAGAGCCTTAATGTTCAAAGAAAATGATTGTGTCTTACTCAAGTTTCCTAAGGCTCGATTAAGGAAAACGACGGGCAAAAATCCTACGGGCCATCAAAAGTATTATTCTAAACTAGCAAAAAGATACTATGGTCCTTTCCAAATCTTGAAGCCTATCGATGAGACGGCTTATCAACTCAAGATGCCCAACCATTGGCTTATACACAATGCCTTTCATGTAAGCCTACTTAAGCCCTACAAAGGAGAGCCACCAATTGAACCAATTATTGAAGACCCTCCCGAAGTTGAACACCAAGAAGAGGTGCTACAACCCGAAGCTGTCCTTCGGCATGAAGACAAGGTACTACGACATGGTAAGATAATCCGACGGTATCTTATTAAGTTCAAAAATTATCCTTTTGAAGATGCTAAATGGATGCAAGGATTACAACTTAAGGATAGTATGAACCTTGTCAATGCTTACAATGCTACATTAGAGTAAGCAAATGTACAACTCTCTTTTACATGACTCATGTTTTTGTTTTATAAGACTAATCCTCTTTTTAATTGTGCACAAATTTAACTAGTATGCATGCTTAGAATCATGTTTGTGATGACGACGTCTCTCAAACACCAAGTAGAATTTGTCACTCTACTTTGGGAGAATGAAATGGACTAAAGAGCAGACATGCTTGCGGAAGCTATGTCTCCCAAGCACCAAATGGATTAGTCATCCATCTTGGAAAGATGTCGTAGGGTAAAAAAGGGATCCTCTACCCGCTAAGTACGATTGACTAATGACTAAAACTTTGTCTCTTCTACCTCATAGTCGAGGACGACTATGATATCAAGAGAGAGGTAATGTCATAAAATCTAATATCTAACCAACCCAAATGATTTTCTCATATGAAATTGATCACTTAATGTGGGAGAATAAACGGGAACAAGTGTTAAGATATAGATATGTGCTTATAGATCTATCTCAACACGGGGCCAATAGTAAAGGGGCCCAAATGGGAGATGGTCTATCAAGAGCAAGGCTAACCAATGGAGCATAAGACCTTAGGGTTAGCTTCATTGAAGACCTCCAATAATGTGTGTAAAAGTCCTTTGACCTTAGGTAAGCTAGGGCTGAGCTTGAGGTGGGAACCTGGCCCAAGCTCGAGGTGCTTGACCTGCTTGAGGTGCTTGTTGTGCTTGAGGTGTTTGTCCTGCTTGAGGTGCTTGAGGTGCTTGACTTACTCCATGATTGAGGTGATTGACTTGCCGCTTGATTAAGATGCTTGAGGTGCCTTGACATGCTTGCCTGAGATGCTTGTGGGAATACCCCCTAGTCCAAGTGCTTTGTCATGCTTGATGACTAAGGTGCTTGAGCTCCTAAAGTCAAAAGCATCCCTACAAGAGGGGGGGCGAGCCCTTTTCCTAGGGATTAGAGAGAGAACACACACTCACACTCACAAGGGAAGCCCCAGCTTGAAGAGGCAGCAAGGACACATGTCAGGTCCCTACCCATGTTACCTTCATGTGTTGCTTGAAGCCTATTGGCTAGGCTTCAAAGGGGTCCAATGATAAATTACTTGAATTATCTAATTGTTTTTTCATTTATCAAGTCCTCTCTCTCAAACGGGAAAGGGGGACACTTGTCCCAAGGCTATCCCTGTTGCTTGTAATGGCTTCTGCTTGTGATTGGCTAGGCCTGGATGGATCCAATGAGCTTCAAGCATGAGCTACAAGGGGGGGTCGACCCAAGCAAGCTAGGGGGGTTCTTAGGGGGTATACTCACCCACACACACTCACAAGCACTCTCATTGTGTGCTATGCAAAGTGGAAGAGCTCCCTCTCCAAGCAAGTAAAGGTTGAGAGCCTACACCAACACTCTTGGCTATGGAGTGCAAATCCAACCAAGAGCCATGCTTCAATGCTTAAGCTTGCCATCTCCTTCTTCTTCATTACTATGCTATTATGTATGCTAGCAACAAGAGTATGATAAGTGAGGAACTAATTCTTTCTCCTACGAAATGTTTCTTCTTCCTCTTCCCTACCCTCATTCCCTGCTAGCTCTCTCCACCTTCGAAGGTGTTTGAGGTCTTGGGATTGAGGCTTGGTATAGTTAAAGCTTTCTTCAAGTTTAGGTTATGTTATGATGGTGATGCATGAAGCTTTCCATCTTCATTGCTTCACCTAGGTCACAAGGAACACAAAGAATGTATTGTAACAAGTCTCTCTTTATGGGAGAAATCATAATACAAATGCCTATTGGAGGGGGGACCGGCTCCACATAAATCCGGTCCTCAACTGTTGTCATGTTCTCTAAATTCTCTTTCTTGCAAAAGTATTGTCTATGCCAAGTTAACTAATTGCTATAATTATGTTTCTATCTTCAATTATGTCTACCCGCTATGCTCACAAAATCATTTCTTGAAAGTACTCTCATTAAATTCCGCTACTCTCAAATTGAATAGGCAAATTCCATTACAAGCCCTTTGTTGAACTAGAGGAAGACATTGCTCATTGCAAGGATCAAGATGAAGTCATTGTTTTTGGAGACATGAATGCTCGCACAAATACATTACAACACGACACACAACAAGTCGACATGTCTCAAGAAGAATGGATGACTCATACATGTATAATCGAAGTTCTAATGATGCAAAAAAACTGGATCACTATGAAAAGTCACTTCTACATATGTGCAATAGGACCGGAATGCTCATTGCAAATGGTGTATCTCTATGGCAAGGCACTAATGACTTTACATGTAGAAAGCACAATGGTGATAGCGTGATTGACTATATGTTGTTCTCGGAAGCCACTCTAGAATGCATACAAAGCTTTATACTTGGTGAATGGAATCCGGAATTGGATCATAGGATGTTATGTATTGACCTCAAGTATGGTAAATGGACAAAGCATGTAGCCTCCAATCATGATGTGAATCATTTATACCTACGTCTAGACTTCAAACAAGCACTTATATATGCTGATATGGTGGACCAAATGTTAAGCATGATAGAGCATCAAGAGAGCCCAACATTAGAATGCAAGTGGAAAGTTTTCAAAGAAGTAATTTTCTCTTGTGCGACGGAATGCTTTTCGGTGAAACAACACAGATACAAAGAACTTGTTCAAAAGAAGAGGAGAAGGTGGGAAGTCAAAAAACAACTTCTTTTAGCGCAAGAGAAATCACATGCATGTGGCAAGTTTTGGCAAAATCTAAAAGGCAAGCGCGTTGAGAGCTTTGGTGACTTGACTCTTGAGGATATGTATATACATTGCAAGAACCTCTATGAGAAACCAATGTTGATAAGATGGAGTGTTGTAGCTCCCTTCTGTTTATGTCTCCCTTCTTTACCATTGAAGATGTATTCCGCATGCTTGAGAAACTTGCTACTCGCAAGGCAGGGGACCTTCAAGGTGTCAAGGCTGAAATGATTAAATGAACAAGCAAGAAAACACAATATTGGATATGCGATATGTTTAACCTTGCACTTCAGCATGGCATGCCTCATGATTGGAGTGAAAATTGGATCAAACCTTTGCACAAAGGAGGAGATGTAAACAATGTGAACAACTATCGTACTATAATGGTTGGCTCTTTGATGGCAAAGTTATTTGGATGTATCATGGAAATGAAGATAAGTGAATGGGCTAAAAAGAATGGCAAATGTGCGCTTGGCCAAGCAGGTTTTCGAAAGCATCATAGCACTATTGATCACCTTGTCACTCTTCGAGTTCTTATGGAAGCGTCTCGATTGAAAGGAAAAAAGTTGTATTGTTGCTTTGTGGATTTCAAGAAATATTTTGACATGGTACCGCGAGGAAATCTTTGGAGACGTATGCAAAGCCTTCAAGTGCCGAGAGAATTTATGCATGCAGCCTTCCGCATCTACCAGAAAGTGATATGTCGATTACGTATGGGAGATGGAATTTCAAAATTTTTTGCAAGCACCATTGGTGTCAAACAAGGATGCCTACTTTCCCCAATCCTCTTTGGGCTACTCATTGATGAATTGGAATGCATGGTTCTTGACTTTATGCAGCAAGAAGACATAGAAGAGGTTAAGATTGGAAATGCGGCGATCATGCTTTTCCTTTATGCCGATGATGTAGTGCTCTTGGCACATACCTTAGAAGATGCACAAAATCTTATGAGTGTCTTGGAATGCTTTTGCCTACATAGCGGGCTGACCATGAATGGATCCAAAACCAAGGTTATGCTTGTAAAGACCCTCAATGACAAAAATCCATGCATTGTATACAACAATGAGCAACTTGAAGTGGTAGATAACTTCAAGTACCTTGGCCTTGAGGTTCCATCCAATCATAAATGTAAGGATTGTGCAATGCATCGCTTGGAAGCCGGAAAGAGGGCTTATTATGCATTTGAGAACATGTGCAATGCTGGACAGATCAAGTGTTGGGCTCTCAAAAAGTACCTCTTTGACACATTGGTGACAACGGTGCTTCTTTATGGAGTGGAGGTGTGGGGTGGAAGCATCGAGAAGTCTACTTGGAAAGAGTTTGAGAATGTCCAAAAGAGTTTTCTCACCAACTTTCTCCAAGTCAAGGCCAAACACCCTACATGATCTTACTTCTTGAGTCCGGATCGCTTCTCATTGAGGTCTTGGGCATGCAAAGGGTTGTGGAGTACATGCTTAAGATACAACATAGCCCTTTGCATCGACTTCCTAGAATCGCATATGAAGCAAGTCAAAAGGTCCAAAAGACATGCAAGAGCAAATTACTAAGTTCGGGGTGGATGCTTAACATCAAGAAATGGTTTGGAAGATGGGATGCATGTCACTTGGTTAAGGATGCATCGATCGACTCCCAAGTTAATGAGGCCTTCTTACAATGCCACTCT
>NC_140958.1:23294445-23471945 GCF_014529385.1 Adiantum capillus-veneris
TTAAACACACAATAAGAAATGTAATAATTGTAAAGTGTTCACAATTCCACCTGTATGTCTGCAACAATGTTGTTTTTGGGCATGCCACTCTCGGTCACTCCAAGAAGAGCAAAGAAGGTGTCAGGGGATAATTGTGCGAAAGATGAGCCAGGAAGGCACCGGGCCCCTGGCTGTGAGAGGTGCGGGAAAAAAGGTACAGCAGACGCAATTACCGACAACAGTATTCAAAGCAAACAATTCGCCTTATTCCAGTTAATCGACATAATCCATGTTTAATCAATCACTAATGAAGCTTAAATGCTCTTTACAAGAAGAAACCTAGCTTAATCCAGGTGCTTAAACAAGAAGATGATGAAACTCTGCTTACTCTGCCTTCTGCTCCCTGATTCGAATGGCTAATTATGGCTTAGAACTTTGGCTTGGTTTAGGGAATTGGCTTAGGATTAGAAGCTCGAGATTTAGAGAGCTTATGAAGCTTAGCATGGATCTTGCTTATGAGGTTTCCTTCAAAGCTTGGGCTTAGAGTAGGTTTTCTTGGCTTATCAAAGCTTGGAGAGATTTTTCTTATGGGATTCGAGAGGTTTTGCTTTGCTTATGAGCTTGGGCGGTTAATGAGTGATTAGAGGTTATGGTCTTCAAGGTTTAAGATGGCTTAACCGGTTTAGAGTAGGTCAATGATGGCTTATAAGGTTTCGAGTAGGTTAATGAGAGCTTAAGAGGCTACGAGTCGGTTAATGATGGCTTAAGAGGCTAAGAGTGGGTTAATGATGGATTAAGAGACTAAGAGCTGGTTAATGATGGATTAAGAGGTTTTTAAATAAGAGCTTAGGAGATTTCGATGATTGGGTTTCAAGATGATTATCAGAGCTTAAGAGCTTCCTTCCCCCAAGAGAGAGGACAATCCAAATGAAAAGAGGAGAAGAACTTGGGCTAACCTTGGCTTAGGCGTTTGGCCTCCTCTCCCGGAGAAAGAGCTTGGCTTCTCGCCTTCCGAGATTAGTCTTGGATGGCATATGTCATTAAGAGTCGGTTAATGGGAGCTTAAGGGCTTCTTCTTCTTCTCCTGGATAGATAGTGCCCCAAGAGATCATGCTTACAAAAAGAATCACCCACTCCTTTTGTAGGTTGCACGCCGAAAAAAAACCTCCTATTCTCGGCTAACCCATTAGCGTATCGCTAATGGGAACCACCGCTTGGTGATGTGGTAGCTGACGGGATTTTGAGCAATGCGGAATCCATCGGGACCAGTGCTGCAAAGACTCGCTATGGCATCCTCTGCACTTCGCGTTTCTCTTCGTCGCCAGCGCGGTTGAGGCTCAAGCCAGCCTGCACAAGCAAATCTTTCCCTCCTGCGCGGCTGCAGAGCTACCCGCCATCGACCTCCCACCCCGGCTCGTTTCGCATCGGGTTCACCAAGAATGTTGGGGGATAATTGTGCAAAAGGTGAGCATGGGAAGGAATCGGTCCCCTGGCTGTGAGAGGTGCGGGAAACAAGGTGTAGTACTAGACGCTATTACTGACAACAGAGTTTAAAACAAATAGTCCGTTTAATTTCCAATTAATCCATAGAATCCATGGTTAATAAATCACTATACAAGCTTAAATGCTCTTACAAGGAAAATCTGGCTTAAATCAGGTGCTTAAACAAGAAATTGATGAAACTTTGCTTACTCTGCCTTCTGCTCCTTGATTCGAATGGCTAATGGGATTCGAGCAGGTTTAGGATGGTCAAGCAGGTATGGATGGCCAATGAAAGTTAAGCTTGAGGATTTTAATGGCTAATGATGGCTTTGAAGCTTTAATTGGGTTTAGGGAATCAGCTCAGTCTGCTTAGAGAGGTTTGGCTTATGGGTTTTAAGATTATCTTGATTAAGGCGCAATTAAGCTAAGCACCTTGGTTTAAGAGGTTAAGAATATAGAGTTTATTCGAGGAAGATTAGGAGGAGTTTAAGAGCTTGTCGATTATCAGGAGCTTAAGAATAAGGGGCTCATGAGGAGGAGAGCTTAAGAGATTCAAGATCTTTGGAGTTTCAGATTATGAGGATTAAGAGCTTAAGAGCTTCAAGGTCTCTGAGGAGCTTCAACGCTCTAGCTTATGATGAGGAGAAGGAATAAACAAACCACATGTTTTCCCTTTATATGGATGCATGTTTCCTTGGCTAAAAATAGCTCGGCACCCATTAGCGACGTCGCTAATGGGTCCTAGCCCTTGATGACATGGCAGCTGACAAAATTGGCTTTCATAAAATCTACTGCTACCGGTCTCAACCGGAGCGCCCTCACGAGCTCTGCAACTCCCACTTCTTCGCCGAGCCCGTCTGAGTACACATGCGCCCTGCGCAAGCATCCCAAGCTCATCCCCATCTGCTATTCCGCTGCTGCCATGCTTTTCCTCCTTTTTCTTCTTTTGCTTACACACTAAAAACCCTTTGTGGGTGGCACTTAATTGTTTGCATTGGACGGCCTTTACTCAATTGGGCGGGCGGCCCCTTATTGCCTTGGACGGCCGAATATGGGAAAACTTTGGAGGCCAATGCTTGGGCGGCCATCGGGCATACATAATTGTGGCCCTTGGCCAATATTTAATGGGCTTGGCACCACACTTTGCATACATATCTTTTAAAGCATTGCAAGAGCCGACATTCCAGACACGAAGCTCTGCAAAAATCTACGGCACCACATTTGGCATACATATCTAACAAAGCACTGCCAAACATGGTATTCTTTGTGAGCAGTCCTTGACTAACCTTACCATCTTCAACTTCGATGCTCGTATCAACCTCTCGTATAATCCTACATACCTTTAAGATGCAAGTACAAGTGATTGCATTGAAGTAAGGCCTTCCCACCACATCCGATAAAAAGTGTCAGAGTTTCCTTCTTGTCAGCTAGGTATTGCCAATTATGACCACTTCCAGCCAAGCACTACATGAAATGACATCCCGGGCATGAGACTCATCAAGATACTACTGCTCTAGCATCCCAAACTCTGGACAATAGACAAAACTCCCAGCTGAGATACCAACCGAGCCGACTGAACTGGTACGGAGCCAGCCCTCGGTGTATCTTAATCGGCCAATATCTTGGCGACCGGGACTCCGATCAACTGAACTGAAAAGACCGACGTGCTCCACAAAATGAGCACTTCAAGCCCGTGCATTCTTTTCATTTCTGTCACCTCATCTGCAGTTTCCCAATCCGGTACGGATCTGCAATCGACTCAAACTTCGAACTGCCATAACTTCTTCACCGTAGCTCCAATCGACGAGCCGTAAAGACAGGCCGGTAGAGCACATCGAGCACTGCAGTTCTAGGACACAATACCCCATTCATATTCACTTCAAGCATAACACTTTTTAGCATCATTAAGGCATGTTTTGGCCCTTTCAATTGCATTTGTTCATTAAACATATAAGCTTCAAACAAACTTAATGTGAATTTTTCTGGTATCTTTCTTTGCATGGGAGCGAAGTTTCACGACAACATCTTTGTTTGCAGTTATCACAACTTGCAATTGTATCGAGACTGCTCCAAAGGCGCATTCCCACTAGCCTCTAATATGGCTAGTTCTTCTCTAGCTTCTTGTAGTTGCTGCAAAAAGGTGTCTCCCTTTGACTAAACCTGCATTGCCACTTCAGCTTGCTGAATTTCTTTTGTGATCTGCCATATATTAGTCTCCACATCCCTAATTTTGGCATGTACATCAACCAATAAGGCCAGTGCCAAATCCACATGCTGAGTATTTGTTGCAGCCAAATTGGCGTTTAGTGGTGCACCTTCCAATGAGAATGTTCTCATTGTCTCCCCTCATTCATGCACGTCATGAATCTATCCCTCTTGTTGGAGAGCCCCTGCTTGCGTGCTCCCAGCAGACTGACTGATCTCGCAGCCACGGCTACCCAGGCAACCTTGTGCTTGGACTTGTCCTCAGACAATTCTGCCCGTTGGAAATTTTTGAAAGCAAACACTTTTGCAAACCAGGCAGCACACTCGCCATTTACGAGTCACTTCTGGTAGACCATTTGATACAACACCATGAATTTGTTGAAAAACTATGTCCATAAGGTGCGGAGCTTCACTTTCTGCCCTTTTTCTCTTACCACCATGAACACGGACAACCAATCTATATCTGAGACATCCATCATATGCGTGTTGTCAACCCCATCCAAGATGAGATTGTAAAGTTCAAGACAGTCCTCCTTTGTAGTGCAAACCTTTGCATGCTAGATTTTGGTGTATGGAGGTGGGGTCCACTTGAATATGAAATAGCAATAATAAGATGAAGTCCATAACATGAGCAACAAAAGATGAAGCATATGACAGGTCACACACCACACACATGGACATGAACAATGACACAAGTGCATATAACAGGCAAATAACAACCACATACACACAAATACACAGACTGCATGTGAGAACATCATGAGAAATTGCACCTCTTGGTTCTACGCCCATTCACACAACGGCTTCGAGGTCTATCGCAAGGGACTCTTTGCAAGTTACGGTGATCAATGAAGATGTTGTTGATGCAGAGACAAGAAGGCAATTGAGCACACATTCAACACCCCCTCTAGGTATGGATACTCCCATTCACACAGTAGCACAAAGCTCTTTTGCAAAAGAGAATTTACAAGCTATGGTGGTTAATGACGACAACAAGATGGTAATATTTGCCACTCTTAGTATCGATGCTCCCATTGAGAAACAAGATTCGAGTTTTGTTGTAACACAACCCATGCAAGTAATGCTAATTAGTGATGATAGTGTGATCATGATAGATGAGGAGCTTATGTAGACAAGTCAATCTCCTTCCATTTCTGAAAATGCGCATTGATGCAGCATCTCTATCGACCTCTTAGCCATCACACCATACTTCTCCCACATAGAAACAAATCACATCCAAACCGAGAGAGAGAGAGAGAGAGAGAGAGAGAGAGAGAGAGAGAGCATGCGTTGTTCCTGCAAGAGAACCTTGCCTTCCTGTAGAATTCTTGCCCATGCAAGAATGTGAATCCAACAAAATACTCCCCCTCTCTCACACATTCCCACTACTTTCCTTGAAAATTTTTCAAAAGTGATTTTTTAAATTTAGCACCTAAAGACTTTTCTTGAATTTATTTAAACGTGAATTTTTTTAATCTAACAGCTAAGGACTAAGCTATTAAGGTGTTATAGGAATACAACTTTCAACCCATAAAAGTGTACCACACACTCATGCTACCACCCATGAAAGGAATTGTGATTTAGAGGTAATAGAGAGAGGCAAAAATGGTGTATTTACATGTAGAATTCATATGAGAGCTATGGAAGTGAGAGGGGAGGTTGATGGGTGAAGAGGGTGAGAGAAACCATGGAAGGTGTAGGTTTGAGTGAGGGATGGAGAGGAATGAGTGTGTGTGTGTGTGTGTGTATGCATGTGTGGAAGTGAATAGAGGTGAGAGAAGACTAGGGTGATGTGAGAAAAAGTGGGCAGACTGGGGACCACCATAATAATCATATCTCACTGGTGGCAGCTCCAAAAATTACGAAAAGGTTTGAAGAGATTATTCAGCTTGTGAGCAAAATGTTTCATTTCGATCATCTCCTCAAATTTTGAGGTGAGGTGGATGCCAAAATCCTCACCAAAATGCATGTTTTTCCTCCTACAAAAGTCTTTAGTGGCCCCCCTTTTGTTGAATTGTCATAATCCTTCAAGAGTGAGGCTCTCAATTCATGAGAGCATGACCTAATAGATTCTTGAGGGTTTGAAGCACCTCCTCAAATTCAGAGTGGAGGTGGACGCCAAAAATCTCACCAAAATGCATGCTTTTCCTCCTACAAAGTCTTCAGTGGCCCCCCTTTTGTTGAATTTGCATAATCCTCCAAGAGTGAGCCCCACCTTGCATGAGAGCATGACCTAATAGATTATGAGGGTTTGAAAATATGCATGGATTAGGATTATTCACAAATATGATAGATAGATATGATGGAAAAAAACAGGTTATGATATAAACAATTCATGGAATCTGGAATCGTGTCGGTTGTATATAAATATAAAATGGAAAAGAGAAATATATGAAAATATGGGGAATCAAATGAGGTGGGTCTTTTTTTTTTTTGATTTATGACTATTTACAAGAAGTAAGGAAGAATGCATGTAGGAAATGGTGATTTAGTAAAAGGGAATGACTGGGTGAAAGGTATTTTTGTGAATTTTTCTCAGAGTGAGTTCACACCAAGATTTGGAGAGGCTTGCATGAAAATATTTATTTATATAATAACGAGTATGCACACTGGTAAGAAAAATGTGGTAATGTGAGCATAACATACTTAGGCAAATAACACACACCTAGGTAAAAATATTTAAAAAAATACCAAAATAATTAAAATAAAAAATCCCTATATTTAGGATCTATATACAATGAAATATCTACACACAAATGGGACATAATTTATTTTTATTTTTTGTTTTTATTTATGTATTTGGCCCAACTAGCACAATGACTAGCTAGCTGAGGGTTTTATGGAGATATGGGAAAAGTCCCCTAACTCACACACGCCTATGTACAGTGAAAGGGTGAGGATAGCCGCAGTGATTGAGTGACTTTGATAGGGTGAGGTAGCTCACTAAGAAAATTTTGGATAGCCAAAAAACGGCTATCAATAGTTTCAGGAGTGTGATGATGGTATTGCCTTGTGTCAAGCAAGTTACATAGAGAGATTGCTATGTAAGTTTGGACTTGAGAAAAGCAAACCTATTGCTACTCCCATGGAAACAGGTTTGAAATTGGGTGTTCCTAATGTTGGTGATCCTGTCAATGCCACTCTTTATCAAACTACTTATTTATGTCTGCAACACAAGGCATGATATTCAGTTTGTAGTCTCACAGGTCAACAGATTTATGCATAGCCCATGGTCTAAGAATTGGTAAGCCATCAAGAGGATCTTTCACTAGTTGAGTGGCACTTTACATCGTGGGTTGTTTTATCCCAAGGGGGGATCATTGGCACCAGAGATACATGCCTTTTCAGACTCACATTGGGCTCGTTGTTATGACATGCGAGTGTCCACAAGTGGTTTTTGTTTCATGCTATGTAGTTCATGCATATCATGGTTGAGAAAGAAGCAGCCTACTGTGGCCACTTATAGTTGTGAGGCCGAGTAAAGGGTAGTCTTCAGAGTTATGGTTGAGTGTGTATGGCTCAGATTCCTTATGGCCGATTTGGATAGGACACTATCAACATCATCTATACTCACAGTCAAAGCGCATTGGCAGTTGTGAGGAACCTAGTATTTCATGCTCGCACAAAGCTCATTGAGGTGCATTACCACTATGTCAGAGAGAGACTCTCAACATGAGAGATCAACTTGGATATTTTCACAAAGGGATTACCTTGTGAGAAGTTCAAAGCTTTCCCCAAAGATTTGGGATTACTTCCCTTTGTGGATTGATCATGTCCTTTGGGCATGACACTTCCCTTTATAGTAGGTGCTAGCCATCGTTTACCACATCACTCCCAGGGGGGATATGTTACCATACATATATGGTAGTGATGTGCGTGAACAGGCTTAGGACCACGTGGACATTTTTTCCCTCACTAGGAGGTTTTTTCCCGCATCACTCCTAGGGGGGATATGTTACCATACATATGTGGTAGTGATGTGCATCAACACGCTTAGGACCACGAGGACATTTTTTCCCTCACTAGGAGGTTTTTCCTCCGTGCATTGTATATGCGCCCATCATTCTAGGGCTAACTTATCTTCCATTTGTGCACTAAGCAATACACTCTCTATTGTGTGCCTTGAGCTTCTTCATCTTCTCCAAGATCTGTGTGATTCCTTCCAACCCTATTTTCAATAGTGGAATCATCACGCACATCACTTTCGGGGGGGGGGGGGGGGGGGGGGGGTGCAGTTTAGTGTGATATGGAGGGGTCTGAACCAACAACACCACTTAGCTTGCGTTACAACGCGATAATTTTTTGTCACAGCACAATGAAAAACAAGGGAGAGGGATCTTGTAATCACACCTCCATGTGTATTTTGCAATATTTTTATGTTGCGCTAGAGCATGAGACAAACAAGGTGGTCAACCATGCAAAAATCCTTCTCACATTGTGGCACAATTTTCTTCCTCGCGATATAGCACAAGAAGGAGGATAGTCCGACTAGAAGATCTGAAGCCAACTCCAACTCCAACTACTTTGATGTCCTTTTGGAAGATGTGTTTGAGCCCTACAATGTGGGAGCCAACGCAACTAATAATGTAAAAACTTCTCTTTCTCACAATGTACCCTCATCCTCAGAGAACCCTAAAGATCCATTAGGAAATTTCGAAGGTCATTTGGAGGGCCATATGAAGGACAGAGAAAAATAGAGCGCGTCCAATGAGCAGGAGGGCTACGTTACGTAGGAAAATACGTGGAAAGACTCAAAAAATGGAAAATATCCTAAAAAATTTCACGAACATAGGATTGTGGCATCGTAACTTCTTTGCTTTTACCGAGCTATTAGGTGCGTGTGTGGTCCCACTGCTGATATCTCTTATGGTCATTAACGTACTGGAGGGTGACCATTAAACCCGCACAAAATATTGGAATTCTAAAACACTTTCCCTCCATTAGAATGCTTTCAAAGTGAATCTCCCTCCACTAAAGCTTTTCTCTCAGAGCTATGACTTCCACGTCTTCTCGCCCAAGAAGCTCTAGGTGTTTATGGTCTCTCACACCAACTACCAACACCTGCACTTTGCCTAGAAGGCCAAGTAGTAGCATATCCTCAATTACAATATCAACTTCAATAAGTGCAGAGAACCAATGGGTTGGACAAAGGATAAACAAAGGTTCATGGGTCCTCATGCAACCAAGAAGACCCAAGAGGTCTAGTGCTATCAATGTTTACCGCTCAGCATGGAAGGCCAGAGTGTTGGATTTCAAAGTTGAAATCGGCAAAAGATCTGTAAAGGAAGTTCTTGTTCAGCGTGTGTTTACCCATCTAGACGTGATGGCAAACGGTGGAAATGTGTCAGATATGCATCAACCACGTTGAAATTGTAAGTATTCTTGACATCTGAACTGCATTTATTTGTCATTTCACTTATTGATACTCTCATTATAGCTTTTCTTATATATTTTGCAACGTTTATCCCTCTTCTTATGAGCAATGGCTCCATTCTTCACATCTCAACTACATTAGATTTGTCATTTTGACTTATTGCTACTCTTAGTTTAACTCTTGTTATATATTTTGCAGATGTTTATCCCTCTTCTTATGAGCAATGGGAGCCTGTGGAGTGCATAATAGGCCTCTTCCTTATTGTTCATGCCCACATTGGTTCTCTATAGTATTCAGGGAGAAGCAGCAAAAGCTTGGCCGATGAAGGAATATTTTTCTATGACCACTTCTACCAACTCTGCCCAGGGAATAAGAATGGCATGTTGGTGAAAGTGCCTCTACCAACTGACTGGAACACTATGGACTGGCCAGTTCCTGAGGAAACAATGGTGGAGGCAATGCGAAGTAAGCTCTACAAGGATATACAGAGGTCTCTACGTAGCTCTATTCCCACCAAACTGGTTAGAATTGCAAACTTTTGTCCTGTTGCACTGTTCATAGAGTTGTTTCATAACTACAATATGCGTGTTACGAAAACTATGTTCATGTGCAAGTCATTTCAGCAGTCATCCTGTGACAAACTTCTTGACAGAGGATGGTATGTAAAGGAAGAGATTGGCATACAGTGCCAAGTCGCGCTTGACACTCTAGTTGTCAAGTACATGATTGCAAGCCAATCATTTTTAGTCTCCTTTTGGTATATGCGATCACAAATGCTCAGAGGTAAGTACATTCCTATGGACCAGGTTTCTGTAGGTTTGGAATGATAATCGTGCTGTGGATGTGGAAGTGATTGATAAAGAGCAAGGCCTAATGTTGGTGGTTACAATAAGGGAGCTATGCAGTCTTCTGCAGTCACTGCGGCACGACATAATTGAAGAGTCAATGGACAGGGACCTTTCAGATTTTTCCTTTTTCCTAGCTGGCCGTAAGGTGATATGACATAGGGAAAAAGATATTTTGTGCAAAGAGTTGGATTGTCGTGTTGAAATAGTGTCAATGCAACAGAGATTCTTGTGAACCCAAGTGTATACCAATGACTTTCAATACATGAAGTTTTTTTAGCTCATTTGTCAATTGTGCTCTATGAATATAAGTGTCCTTGAAATACATTTCTTTAGCCATTGCCACCTCTCTCTCTCTCTCTCTCTCTCTCTCTCTCTCTCTCTCTCTCTCTCTCTCTCTCTCTCTCCCTCAATGTTAGGCAAGACAAAGACATGATAGAAAAGTCATCTTAATTCATTAGAAAGTACAAACTCGTCCGTGAACAATGGACTGAGATACAATTTCTGTAAGTATGGAATCAAAATGTCTTCAAGGTAAAAATCAAAGGTATGCCCCTCAAAAGAGGGTGGTGAGATAGTTGTTCTTGGTGGATTTAGTTCTCCCTTTTCAGGAGTATCATCAATCAGTAGTGTATTATTTGCATCAAAGGGTACATCAATTTGGTTAAACGGTTTGTACAAAAGAGGTAAGTGTGATTTTTTAGGGTGGTAGTGGCCCTCAATGGTAACACATTTTCTTTGATCATACAAAAAAGCAAAATCTGACGTGTGAGCGCCGCATACACCGCAAACTATTGTAACTAGTGGCGTCAAGTTTTTCCTTTGCATTGAAGACCATACGGCAACTCTGAAGCACGGAAGAAGAAACTAAATAAATTCTTTGGTTCCTGGACGAACCACGACTCGACAAGTTCCCATCCAAAATGTTTGCAAATCCTCAAAGGGGTCTGCTATACCCAAAGGCACGCGCATTAGCAACAATCCATTGATGTCCAAGATAATCAACCTTTGTAAAAGTTGACAAGTACATATAAGTAGTTAGAAGCTGAACATATTTTGCCATACTTGAATAGACATTACCGGAACAACCATATCTATATGTAGCAAGGGTCCATACTGGGTCTCTATAGTGTTGTTGTCGTTGCTGCTATCCTCTGCTTTAGCTTCATCGTCGTAGTCATCATTCTCATCTTTATCAAGGGTCTCCCCCATGGCTCTTTCTGCCTCATTCAGTGTTTCCTCCAAGGTCTTTTCCTCTGCCTCTGTTGGCTTGCATCATCCATATCCTTTTGCTCATCCGTTGGTCTGCTTTCCTCATCCATCCTTGCCTTATCCATATCCTTTAGCTCATCCATAGGCCTGCTTTCCTCATCCAGGGTTTCATCCATGGGCTCTTTTGGCTCCTCCACTGGCCTACTTTGCTCTTTCATTGTCTCATCCATAAGCCCCTCTGCTTGCACACTAGCACCTTCCATATGGTCATTTGACCTTTCTTCATCCTCGGCTCTTTCATCTTCGACTGATATGACCCCCTCGGCCTGTTGTGATTCCACTGTATCTGATGCAGGGGTTTGTCATGGTGGCTCATCATGTATTGTCATATCAATTGTGCGGTCGTCCAAGCCGCTATCTTCAAGCTCTCTGGGGTTCGACGTAGTGAGCAGGTGTTGTATTAGACTTACCCGATATCTTTGCAAATAATCATATGTGTAGTTTTGCACAGCACTCTACAAATTTGAAAGACTACATGGTGAGAAGTCTTGTATAAAGAAAACCAAAACTGACTGAATGCATTGACAAATGGTTACCTTAGTCATGAAAGGTTTAACACTAGAATGGTAACAGGACACTTTTATGTCCTTGGACACTTTTGTGTCCTGTTAAGTGACCATTTTGCTTGAATTATTTGAAGAGTATGAAAATGAATTTCTACGTACTATATATCCACAAAGTTACCTTATAAGCTGAAAAAAACTTAGCATTTTTTTTTGAGTATCGATCTCACCATTAACCTTACTCTTGCACAACATTTTTGAACCTAAACTGTGTGAAAAAACGGGTCCTGTTTTTTTCTTTTTTTCAATTTTTGGCAACTATACCACTCTAAACTTCATGTTTGTGAGGTTTAGATGGCTAGAGGTTAGGCCTTCATAGTTCTCAACATGTTTTGATGCTTGTAGGGAGAGCTAAGTGTTAAAATTGAAAGTTATGACCAATTTACAAGAATTGCATAATCCTGTTTTTTGGCCAAAATTAGCACTTTCATGATTTTTTTGGTGGCTTTCTTGATATCCAAATTCAATTTTGATTGTGTAAGTGTAATGTATAACATAAATCTAATCTTCCTTGAGTTTTGGGGGACCTAATATGCTATATAGCATAGTATATGATGATGGGTGAGTTTTTTGATTGCTGAAGAATACTATACATTTTAGAGTAGCAAGTATAACTTTCTCAATATTGCTAGTTTCTTAGGCCAATTGTGTGTATTTTGTAGGTAGTGACCATATCTAATCATAGAATACAAACTTGGCTAGATATTGAGTAGTTTCTATGGGTTTCTAGAGATCATAATGCTAAACCCAGTTTTTTCATGTTTGCTGTATTTAGCACTTTATCATTGCCCCCAAGGTTCCAATTGTAAGAGATCCATTATACTTTTGACATGCTCCATGGCTTCTTTTGAATCTAGAGGCCCAAAGGGAACTAAGAAAACATGTATATAGTATCTGTATTGAGCGTGACTATAGAAATTTTGATGATAGGTCCGCAGAATGGCAAAAATGCAACTTTTTTGTACCTATTTTTTTTGCCCAAAAAACAATTAGTGAGATAAAAGCAACCATATGTTTTGGTCACCAACCCATTGAAGTTAACGGGGCATTTTATCTCATGTCCTACAAAAATCTCCACTCTTATTTATATGCAATCAACCATAAGAAATTGTTGTTTTGGGAAAAATGCACTGGTCCATCAACTTTGGAAGCTTGTAGTGACCAAGGGATGAGAAAAATTACAAGTTTATCATTTTTTCCATATGTAGTAGTTATTGAACTATAAGCTCATGAAAGGATTTTTCAAAATGAGTGGATCTACTATGGTTTTGGAATTTTTTCCCAAAACCCTAAAAGGACACTTTTATGTCCTGTTAGGTTACCATTCTAGTGTTAATGCAAAGAGCTTTGCAGGACATATTCTGCATGGAGAAGACATCTCTAGCCCCGCAAGAATTTCCATCGGTTTGATTTGGTACATGTACATCTTTGATTGGGGCCTTGTATAGTTCATACCTTCCACATAGCTTGCCATAAGCAAGCAACAACCTCTTTATACAACTGCACAAAGGACTATCAAGATGTTAGCTTGAGGCTTTCAAATTTACATGGATATCTATAAGAAACACTTTCTGATACATAACACTTACAGCCTAGTTTCAGGGTGGGTTCCTTTTATTGAATTGAACACCCACACTGCTGGGGCTGCTCAACATCAAGGCATATGAGACTTCAGTGATGGTTGTTCTCATATGGGAAGATGATGACAATTACTTCCAGCATAGCACAGTGGAGAAACCAACTCTCAAATGTGCCAGATGGACTGTTCTTCTGTCTAATAATCATTGACATTTGTGGATCAAGAAGAAACACCTCCGTGTGGGTGTGCAATGGAAGTTGACTTTTGATCAAACTGCAGGGAGTGTACCTGAGTTAGTACACCTATGATCTACCATTTTTAAAGTTATCTGAGATCTAAGCATCTGGATTCAAAAATAAATTAATGTCCACTTTTTCCAAAGCCAGCTTTCTAGATCTATCTATAAATGGTATCTCTGCAAGCAAACCATCCTTCATTGAAAGTAGAGTTTCTTTGTTACTTGCCTCTATGGACAGGGTCACATTGCATTCTGTTTGCCTCTAGGACTCCACTGCTACTTTTTCATTCTCTTTAAGCTCTGCTTCCCTCATGTCCTCTGTTTGGCGAGAAACCGTCTCTGCCCTTGCCCTTGTATTCACATCATGTGTGACATCTACAATTGTGACTTGTGGCAATAGCTCAGGGGGGTATAGAAAAATTTCCCTCATTTTCTTATCCCTGCAGACATTGGGGACCAGAAGTTTGTCATACCTCCACCTTACCCTTTTTAGTGTCTCACTATCTTTGTCCATTACAGTCACCCTGTGGGCATGGGCTGTTACAATGGTCATGTCACTGAAGTACTCAAGCAGGAAGTCCTCTGCTACTTCCTGTAGAGCCATCAATGCAACCACTTTCCACCTTTTAGTGACCCATGTAGCTTCTTCACAAATGGACCTCACCATCCTCTGGAAGGGCAACTTTGGTATGCACAAATCAACACATTTTTGTGCCTTCCTGATTTCTCTGAAAAGTCCCATGCAGATCTGTAACTTCTTCACCCTTGGACCTTTCAAAATTTTATTTGGTTTTCCAGGTCTCTTCTTTGGGGTTGCAAATCTGATACTTGCCTTAGCTACTAACCCTGGTGCCTTGCCTGCCTTCCTTGCAGTGGCCTTTGTTCTAGCCATTCCATTGTATCTCTCTCTCTCTCTCTCTCTCTCTCTCTCTCTCTCTCTCTCTCTCTCTCTCTCTATCTCTCTCTCTCTCTATCTATCTATCTATCTATCTATCTCACCAAAACTTATCCCATTACTAACGGTGCGCGTGAAAGATATTTTGACCCCAAAATACACCTCCGCGCGCCGTTAGTATAAGGGAACAGAAAGACTCTCTCTCTCTCTCTCTCTCCCCTTCCCGAGTCTCTCCACTATTCCTTCCTCTCTCTATACTCTCTCTCTCTCTCCCTCTCTCTCTCTCTCTCTCTCTCTCTCTCTCTCTCTCTCTGTGTCTCTCTCAAAGCAGACCAAAGTACACACACACACCAGGATACACTCCCTCTCTCTCACTCGTTCTACTTGTGTTTCCACAGTACTAAAGGCGTGCAAACAGACATCCAAATCGTAGGTGGTTGTCTCCGTGCGCTTTTAGTACAGAGAGAGACACACACAGAGAGAGAGAGAGAGAGAGAGAGAGAGAGAGAGAGAGAGAGAGAGAGAGAGAGAGAGAGAGGTGGAATTTGTGTGTGTGTGTGTAAGAGAGATAGATATAAAATTTACTGTGAGAGAGAGAGAGAGAGAGAGAGAGAGAGAGAGAGGTGGAATTTGTGTGTGTGTGTGTAAGAGAGATAGATATGAAATTTACTGTGAGAGAAAGAGAGAGAGAAAAAGAAACAGAGAGAGAGAGACAGATGTTTGAGAAACAGACATGGTGATAGAGAAAAAGAGAGAGAAGCACAGCCTGACCTTTTGGAAAGAGAGAGAGAGAGAGGGCCAAACCTTCTTAGGACGCAGACCTACTTTCTGTCAAAGACGGGTCTACTATATTATGCACGTGCTTTTTGTCGGAGTCGCAGACAAAGGCTCGAACTCTCTTTCTCTCACTCTCTTCGACTCTCGCGGTGTGTCACTTTCTCTCTCATACCTTTTATATGTGACGTACGAAAGTATCCGGGCCCAATAAATGACGGCACGTGCGGCATCATGCAACTATATTCTATTTTTTAATAACCACATGGGCAGCGCCGGGGGTAACCGTTATAAGTTTCATTTTGAGTGAGTGTGTGAGAGAGAGAGAGAGAGAGAGAGAGAGAGAGAGAGAGAGAGAGAGAGAGAGAGAGAGAGAGAGAGAGAGAGAGAGAGAGAGAGAGAGAGAAGAGACGAGAGAGCAATGGAGAAGACAGCTCCCATGGATTTTCTGCAAACTCCACCAACAAAAGGTGATCTCTCACTCTCTCTCTCTCTCTCTGTATTTCTAACAATAGGTAGCAAATAGTGTGTGTGTGTGTGTGTGTGGAAACAAAGAAAAACCCATATTGTTCAACACACACACACACACACATACACACATAGACATCCACAGATACACACAAACTCTGTGTGTGTGTGTGTGTACTAATGGCGCTTAGAGACAACCAAATACCGTCTGCAACTCTCTCCACGCACCTTTAGTACATTCATGAGACCTGCCTCTCTCTCTCTCTCTCTCTCTCTCTCTCTCTCTCTCTCTCTCTCTCTCTCTCTCTCTCTCTCTCTCTCTCTCTCTCTCTCTCTCTCAACAGTACTAAAGGCGCGCGTAGAGAGTTGGAAAGAGTCTGTGGTTATCTCTGTACGCCTTTAGTACACACACACACACAGAGAGAGAGAGAGAGAGAGAGAGAGAGAGAGAGTCTGTGTGTGTGTGTGTGTGTGTGTGTTTTGGAGACACACACACACACAGAGTCTGTGTGTTTTTTGGTGTGATTTGGAGAGAGAGAGAGAGAGAGAGAGAGTGTGTGTGTGTTTGTGTTTGTGTGTGTGTGTGTTTTGGAGACACACACACACACACACACAGAGTGTCTATGTGTGTTTTTTGGTGTGATTTGGAGAGAGAGAGAGAGAGAGAGAGAGAGAGAGAGAGAGAGAGAGAGAGAGAGAGAGAACAAATACTTGACATGTTTCCTGATGAACAGGATTAAGGTCCAGTAGGCAGAAGAGGCTAAAACCAGATCCAGAGCTTGTGCCAGGATTCCAACCTTTGCAGGCTCAGTTGCTTAGCGTTTTTGCCAAAAGAACTGCTGACTTTTGTCAGGACATTGATCAAGAAGAGTAATTTGTGAAGATGAGTTAGAGAGGCCAGCAGGCCAAGAGGATCCCTCACCCTCTACAATACTTGTCAAGAAAAATACAAGAAAGAGGAATATAGACTTCTCAGATGATGCAGATCTCCCAGCAAGCAGTCCTTGTGCAAGTAAAGGTAAAGCCAAAGAGGATGTGCCTTCTTTGGAAGACGTAGCTGTAACTAATGAGAGGCTGCTCGATTTTGCAGCATCTTGTGGTGTTGGAGACAAATATGATCTAGTTCATTCTATGTTTAACCCAAAATTTGATATTGAAGACCTTTTAGCTCAGCACAATGAATTCTTATAGTCCTACAGAGATAAATTTGAATTGATGGTGCAAGTAGGGAGGGTTGTTCTGCCCAGTATGACTGTCGTTCATTTAAATGACTGCAGTGGAAAAGGACAGAGACTGAAGAAGTATAGGGAATTACCACCTGCTTGCCAACATTTAGCCTACCCTTTGCACCAAAAAGAGTGCAAACTTATTCAGGAATCCTTTGGCTTTATGATTTACCTGAACAGCCTGTTTGGGTTCCTCATGCAAAATCCTGATGAGGTGTTAGAGGAGCAGGATGCAGCACCAGACGAAGAATGCGAGGACACAACACATATACAAGAAGTCGAGGAGGTTGAAGACACAGTCGACCTTGAGTAAGATGCTTTGAGAAAGCTGAAAAATACAAGGAGACACTACCGGATGAAGCCACTTTTCAAGAGATATGACAAAGCCTAAGACCATCAACAAGTCACAAAGAAGTGGAGGATTGGTTTAACCATTCAGGTCAGGGGTCAACTACATCTGTAGACCTGTGGTGGCAAGAAAACCTCTTTCTGCAGGATGAGAGCTTCATGGTAACTCTCTCTCTCTCTCTCTCTCTCTCTCTCTCTCTCTCTCTCTCTCTCTCTCTCACTTACTCAGACATGATATGTGCAGTCTTGGATTGCTGACAAGGATGACTTCCTTCGACGTCGGACTCAAGAGTATCGTGGAAGGGATATGGCCCTAGCATAGTACCTTTCAAAGCTTTGCGAGTTTCCGATAGTAGTTTTTCACAATGGAATGTCACAAGAGGGTTCAATAGCAACTTACACATTAAAGACACAATCACGCTTCTTGGGTGGACCCGTGCTGTCCAAAAGTGCAGATAAAGTCATTCTTGTAGAGAAAGTGTTTGCCAGAGATTGTTTTGGTTACTGCCCGGGCTATATAGGTGGTCGGGCAGCGTATTACTACACTTACACAGCAATGGCACTAGCTCTTGGCATACAAAACCCAAATGAACTTTTAGAGTATGGCAAACATCTCATGATTCATTACAAGGGTGATGTGCCAAAAAACAAAATTGAACCTTCAAAATCTTGATACACTTCAAGTAGCAATTGTATAAGATCATGTATTACAGAAATTTTGCACAATGTCATCCACTCAGAGTATCTTTCTCCACTTGTGGTTCACATACACCATTGTCTCTCTCCACCTTCGTTGACCTTCACGAGCACCGTAGTTCTTGTATGCCATTGATCTTTTAACTTTTTGTTGTTGTAAATCTCTGATGGCTTGTGCTGTTGCTGAAGAGGCCAAGACTTCTTTTGCGTGCATTCGATGAATGATTCTATGATAGAACCATTCAAATAGTTCTCTCACACTGTTAGCCTTGATTCGAGAGCCACCATGTCGTGTGTGCCTGAAATAAGCATTTCTCGCCATGTAATGAGACTTTTCCATCCCTTTGGGATTCCATATTTCCCGGTTCCCATAATTTTGTATAAAATATGGTAAATGATTGAAAATGATGTGCTGGATATGAAAACAAATTACTTAGAATGTTTTACACTCACATAATTACACATAAAAGAGAATCAAATACACAATAATACCATGTAGTGAGTAATCTGGGTGTCTGTCCATGTTGTCTTGAATGATTTTTTGAGAAGGTTGAGATTCTCCTTGAACTTGTTCAAATCACCTTGTGACCAGTCATCTTTGTCGCACATCAAAAATAGGATGTCTATTGATCGCCAAACCTCATCCTTCGCGTTACGAGTAGTTGGTTCTTGATCTTTGACTGCAATATGTAGCTTTTTCCAGCTCTGATACTCTACCTTGCTAACATAAGATGTGTTATATATTTTTCCATGTTTTGTTAGCTTCGGATCTAGTATTCCTTGGGGTTTAGATAAAAACTTCCGTGCCTTCACCCCACCGATGGATGGTTTGCATGGGACATCCTTCTCAACAGTTGATCTCTTTTCATCCCGCTGGATTTTCACATTGCCACCATGAAGCCCCATATCCGACAGTACCAATTCTAAGCACTGCAGGGCCACTTGTTGCTCTGCTGAGTTCTTGATTTTCCAAGCAAACCCGATATATAAGTAGACCCATTTCTCCACAATTCTACAAAGGGCATGCATTGTACAGATGTGGACATTCACAAGTGGTATTTTCAAAACCAGTCGAAAAGCAGGGTCCTCAATGTGACGTGTTGGAGCTTTTCTCCACCACTTTGGGTCCATGACCTTTGCAGGCTCCATGCAGAACAAACACGGTGACTTTGCCATTGCACCCATTCCACAATTATACATGCACTTTAATGTTTTGAGGTCACCTGCAAGATGTCACTGAACATGAAAGTCTCCCCTTCCATCTAGACGTAGTACCTCTCCTTGGTCAGTCTGTCAATCAATCACCTTCGGAACATTAGTTTGATGGAACACCCAATATATAATCTCATGATCTTATTTCTTTACCTGCAACACAAAATAAATGAGACTGAAGTAGATGTGAACATTTGAGCTTAGCTGAGAATCTCGCTTACCTCAAACGCACCAAGCCACCATATGTTAGATTCTGATTGAACACTAAATACAAAGGATCATCCTTGGGACACTTTGAGAGGGATCTCTTCATTAAATTAATAGTAACACGCTCTAGATTTTTCTCTTTAACAAGCTCACACTCATCCAATTTTAACACAAAATGTAATACCCCTCGTGACTCTTCAAATGTGATGTTGTAAAACTCCACCATTCTCTTCTGCAACATCTTCAGGTCCATAAAAATATTATTGAACTCATCATATGCCATGTTTGCTCCATGGCCGCTGTAAGTTGCTTTAATATAAAAGGGTTGTCCAAGATATTCTCCCTGTGCGTCGTTAAGCTGAAGCCTCTCTTTCCAAACACTTGAGGCTGATGGTAAAAGTTTGGATTTTACACCCTTCTTAACAAAGATGGATGAGGCATATTTTTGTATAGCCGAATAACCTCTTTTGCTTACACCAAGTGAATCAAGTGTGCCTTGTATCTCTTTTGCAGGCACTGGGTTCTCTGAAATAAAGAGGTCCACTACATTTCGTTGTAGGACCTTAAACTTCTTGTCATGTACTATATCTGTTGCAAGGTTTCTACTTATAAGTGGCTTCAATATCTTTCCTATATTGGCTTTGGGGTCAATGTTTTCTTGTCAGGATAGATTGAATCTCTACATGAAGACAATGCATAAGTAAATAACAAAAAATTTACTTCACTAACACTATTTAGGCACATGAAACAATGCATAACAAGAAAAAACAAAAAAAATTACTTAACTAAGACAATTTAGCCAACCAAGAAGCATCACCTTAATGCTCGGATTCTTTTCTTGAGACCTCCGGATGCAACCTGCAATGTTTCAAGATTGCGTAATTTCTTCTTTCGGATACGACCACCCAAGATGGTGTCCTTCATTTGACAACTTCGTACCTTTCCTTTCAGTTCCTGTACTTCTGTTTTGTGTTGCAAAATGGTAACCTGATCTATAGAATGTAAATGTAAAACATGATTAGGTAAAGTGGGAAAATCCCAATTCCCAAGCTAGACAACTTTCAATATATCATGTACAAAATATAGAGATTTTGTCAAAAATTTGAGTTTTCTTAAGATCTCATTCCACTTTATGCACATACAATACACAATGAAAACAACTAAAATACCATGGTTTCAATCAATTGGATTATTAGGAGACGAGTATATTGCATCCATTATCGTTGTCTATGTTCTATTGTCCTACCTACAACTTATCTCAACATGGAGAGCTTGGTTTCTAGGTCCACCACTTGTCCAAGTTAATGTAAAAGTGACTCGAGGTTCACAACTTGTGAAAGCAAGGATCCATTGAGGAATACAATCCACTTGGCTATTTTTCCTTAATTTATTGCATGTGACATTCAAGCAAGGTCCACTTCTAATCTATAAATTCTTGATTTGAGGCATGGGACATACATAAAATATGTAGCATATGCTCTATTTTCTCATAGGAAGGTTGGTTTCAAGGTGCACTTATCCATGCTAGCCTATCTTGGAGAAATGATGGAGCTTGCTTCTCTCCTTGTTTCAATGGAGACTAGCTTGGACAAGTGGTGGACCTTTGCTTCTCTCCATGTTTCAATAGAGCTAGCTTGGACAAGTGGTGATCTTGGAACAAAACCCCCATGCAAAACATATCATGGGTATTCCAAGTGATTAGAAAGATTACCATTTAAGATATAACCTTATAGGTTGGACAACTAAATCTTGGCTTGGAGAAATGGTGGACCTTTGATTCTCTCCATGTTTCAATGGAGCCTATCTTGGAGAAATGGTGGAGCTTGCTTCTGTCCATGTTTCAATGGATCCTAGCTTGAACAATTGGTGGACCTTTGCCTCTCTCTATGTTTCAATAGAGTTAGCTTAGACACGTGGTGGATCTTCAAACTAAACCAACTACTATCAATATTTCCTAGCTTGGACAAGTGGTGGAATGTTTCTCTACTCCATGTTTCAATGGAGCTTAGCTTGGACAAGTGTTGGACCTTAAAACAAAAACCCCATGTACAACATAGCGTGGATTTTCTAGATTTCAATGGAGTCTAGATTTAACAAATGGTGGAGCTTGTCTTCATCCATGTTTCAATGAAACTAGCTTGGAGAAGTAGTCGACCTTGTAACAAACCCCCCCATGTACAACATATCATTGGTTTTCTAAGTGATAGGAAGGAATACCATTCAAGATATAAACTTATAGCTTGGATAAGTAGTTGACTTTAAAACCAAATTCATCATAATACAATGAAATACAGGTCAACCAATTCCTAACTTGAGACCAAACCTCCCATGCTATTAGAGATAATATATTGGATAAGTGGTGGACCTTCTATTATTTTCCCATGCCTAGTTTAGACAACTGGTACACTTTGCAGCTATAAAGGTTGGACGAGTTGTGGAGCCTTGTTTCTATCCATGTTTTAATGGATCCTAGCTTGGACAAGTGGTGGACCTTGGAAAAAAGCTTCCATGTACAACATATATGAGGTTTTCCATGTTTTAATCGAACCTATCTTGGACAAATGGTGAAGCTTGCTTCTCTCCATGGTGATTTTGGAACTACCTTAGACAAGTGGTGGAGCTTTGCTTTTCTACTCTTCATAATACAATGAAGTATAGGTTGGTTACATGGTGAATCTTAAGGCCAAACCTCCCATTTTACTAGAGATGATAGGTTGGACAAGTGGATCAACCTTCTATCATTTCTCCATGACTATATTAGACAATTAGTAGACCTAACATCTCTCTATGTTGTCTAGAGATGAGCTTGGACAAGTGATGGAACCTGCTTCTCTCTTCCCTTGGTTTACTAGTTTGAAGACTCAGTATATATACTTTCTTAGATCTAGCTTGAACAAGTGGTGGACCTTGTATCCACAATCTTAATTCATTACAAAAAAGTATATGAAAAAATAACATAGGAATCTTGGTTTGAAGGTCAAGCAATTAGGTTCCAAATGCACATAATAATATATTTTCCACCCATAATAAAAGAAAGTTAAATATGTTATTACCAAATTGACAAAGGTAACGTCCAAGAATTCTAGCTTTGCATCTTGTCAGATCTAAATCTTCATCAAGGCGACATGCATGTATACATCAACTTTCAATCCATTCAAGAATACATGCACTTAGATTCCATAGTTTTGTTTTCAAAGTCTTTTAGGTTCTAAAACTCTTTCACATAAAGTATGTAATGACAAAATTCTTGAAGCAAACATTTGTGCCCAAGAAAAAGATCCCTCTCACATATTTAAAGTCCATGAATTCTTTGATCCACACCTACAAGTTTTATTTTGATATCAAACATCAATTCTGTCATAGTTACAAATAAATGCAACCTCGATATGAATTGACAAAAAATGAATTTCTTTTACTTTATGACATCTTGGAGACATGGTGGAGCTTACTTCTCTCCATGTTTCAATGGAGTCTATCTTGGATAAATGGTGGCGCATAATTCTCTCCATGTTTCAATGGAGCCTAGCTTGGACAAGTGGTGGACGTTTGTTTCTCTCTATGTTTGAACAGATTTAACTTGGACAAGTGGTGGACCTTGGAACAAAATCCCCATGTAAAACATATCATGGAGATTACAAGTGGTGAGAAAAAATACCATTCAATATATAACCTTATAGGTTGGACAAGTGGTGGACCTTAACACCCAATTCTTATTAATATAATGACATAGAGTGGACAAGTGGTGAATCTTGCGACAAAACCTACTAGGAAAAGTAGGTTGGACAAGTGGTGCACCTTGCATGCAAACCCCCCATGTACAAAATATCACTCCTGCTACTAAGAATAATTTGGTATTAAGGTCCATGTTTCAATGGATCCTAGCTTGGAAAAGTGGTGGACCTTTGTTTCTCTCTATGTTTCAATAGAATTAGCTTGGACAAGTGGTGAACCTTGGAACAAAACCCCCATGTAAAGCATGTCATGGGCATTACAAGTGGTGAGAAAAAATACCATTCAAGGTATAACCTTATAGGCTGGACAAGTGGTGGAACTTGGCACCCAATTCCTCTTATTATAATGACATAGAGTGGAAAAGTGGTGAATCGTGAGACCAAACCTACTAGGGATAATAGGTTGGACAAATGGTTGACCTTGAATGTAAATCACCCATGTACAAAATATCATGGGTTTTGCGTATTTCAATGGAGCCTAGCATCTTGGAGACATGGTGGAACTTACTTCTCTCCATGAATCTTGAGACCAAACCACTCGTGCTACTAGGGATACTAGATTGGACAAGTGGTGGACCTTGAATGTAAACCCCTCATGTACAAAATTATGGATTTAGGGTATTTCAATGGAGCCTAGCTTGGAGACATGGTGGAGATTGCTTCTCTCAATGTTTCAATGGAACCTATCTTGGAGAAATGGTGGAGCATCCTTCTCTCCATGTTTCAATGGAGCCTATCTTGGACAAGTGGTGGACCTTTGATTCTCTCTATGTTTCAATAGAGTTAGCTTGGACAAGTGGTGGGTCTTGGAACAAAACCCCTTTGTAAAACATAGCATGGACATTACAAGTGATGAGAAAAAATATCATTCAAGATAAAACCTTATAGGTTGGAAAAGTGGTGATGGACCTTGACAAGTGGTGAAGGATACCATTTAAGATATACCCTTATAGGTTGGACAAGTGGTGGACCTTAACACCCAGTTATTCTTAATATAATGACATAGAGTGGATAAGTGGTGAATCTTAAGACCAAACCACTCATGCTACTAGGTATAATACGTTAGAGAAGTGGTAGATCTTGAATGTAAACACCCCATGTACAAAATATCATGGTTTTAGGGTGTTTCGATGGAGCCTAGCATCTTGGAGACATGGTAGATCTTGATTCTTTCCATGTTTGAATGGCACCTATCTTGGAAAAATGATGGAGGTTACTTTTCTCCATGCTTCAATGGAGCCTAGCTTTCAGAAGTGGTGGACCTTTGCTTCTCTCTATGTTTGAATAGAGTTAGCTTGGACAAGTGGTGGACCTTTGCTTCTCTCTATGTTTGAATAGAGTTTGCTTGGACAAGTGGTGGACCTTGGAATGAAACCCCCATGTAAAACATATCATGGGTATTTCAAGTGGGGAGAAAGGATAGCATTTAAGATATAACCTTATAGGTTGGACAAGTGGTGGACCTTAATACATAGTTCTTCTTAATATAATGACATAGAGTGTACAAGTGGTGTATCTTGAGACCAAACCACTCGTGCTACTAGGGATAATAGGTTAGACAAGTGGTGGGCTTTGAAATAAAACCCCCCATGTACAAAATAAAATGGGTTTAGGGTATTTAAATGGATCCTAGCTTGGAGACATGGTGGAGCTTGCTTCTCTCCATGTTTCAATGAAGTCTATCTTGGAGAAATGGTGGAGCATCCTTCTCTCCATGTTTCAATATAGCCTAGCTTGGACAAGTGGTGGACCTTTGGTTCTCTCTATGTTTCAATAGAGTTAGATTGGACAAGGGGCGGACATTGAAACAAAAATCCCATGTAAAACATATCATGGGCATTTCAAGTGGCGAGAAAGGATACCATTTAAGATATAACCTTATAGGTTGGACAAGTGGTGGACCTTAATACATTGTTCTTCTTAATATAATGACATAGAGTGTACAAGTGGTGAATCTTGAAAGCAAACCACTCATGCTACTAGGCGTAATAGGTTAAACAAGTGGTGGGCCTTGAAATAAAACCCCCTAGAGTGTTTCAATGGAGCCTATCTTGGAAACATGGTAAAGATTGCTTCTCTCCATGTTTCAAGGCAGCCTATCTTGAATAAATGGTGGAGCATCATTCTCTCCATGTTTCAATGGAGCCTAGCTTGGACAAGTGGTGGACCTTTGTTTCTCTCTATGTTTGAATAGAGTTATCTTGGAAAAGTGGTGGACCTTGGAACAAAACCCCCATGTAAAACATATCATGGGCATTACAAGTGGTGAGAAAAAATACCATTCAATATATAACCTTATATGTTGGACAAGTGGTGGACCTTAACACCCAATTATTCTTAATATAATGATATAGAGTGGATACGTGGTGAACTTGGGACCAAACCTACTAGGCAAAAAAGGTTGGACAAGTGGTGGACTTTGAATGTAAACCCCCCATGTACAAAATATCACTCATGCTACTAGAAATAATTTGGTATTAAGGTCCATGTTTCAATGCAGCCTAGCTTGGAAAAGTGGTGGACCTTTGTTTCTCTCTATGTTTCAATAGATTTAGCTTGGACAAGTGGTGGACCTTGGAACAAAACCCCCATGTAAATCATGTCATGGGCATTACACGTGGTGAGAAAAAATACAATTCAAGCTATAACATTATAGCTTGGACAAGTGGTGGACCTTAACACCAGATTCCTCTTAATATAATGACATAGAGTGGACAAGTGGTGAATCATGAGACCAAACCTACTAGGGATAATAGGTTGGACAAGTGGTGAACCTTGAATGTAAACCCCCCATGTACAAAATATTATGGGTATTGGGTATTTCAATGGAGCCTAGCAACTTGGAGACATGGTGGAGTTTATTTCTCTCCATGTTTCAATGAAGCATATCTAGGAGAAACAGTGGAGGTTCCTTCTCTCCATGTTTCAATGAGCCTAGCTTGGACAAGTGGGGGACCTTTCTTTCTCTATATGTTTTAATAGAGTTAGATTGGACAAGTGGTGGACCGTGGAATGAAACCCCCATGTAAAACATATCATGGGCATTTCAAGTGGTGAGAAAGGATACCATTTAAAATATAACCTTATAGGTTGGACAAGTGGTGGACCTTAACACATAGTTCTTCTTAATATAATGACATAGAGTGTACAAGTGGTGAATCTTGAGACCAAACCACTCGTGCTACTAGGGATAATAGGTTGGACAAGTGGTGGACCTTGAATGTAAACCCCTCATGTATAAAACTATGGATTTAGGGTATTTCAATGAAACCTAGCTTGGAGACATGGTGGAGATTGCTTCTCTCAATGTTTCAATGGAACCTATCTTGGAGAAATGGTGGAGCATCCTTCTCTCCATGTTTCAATGGAGCCTATCTTGGACAAGTGGTGGACCTTTGCTTCTCTCTATGTTTCAATAGAGTTAGCTTGGACAAGTGGTGGGTCTTGGAACAAAACCCCTTTGTAAAACATAGCATGGACATTACAAGTGATGAGAAAAAATATCATTCAAGATAAAACCTTATAGGTTGGAAAAGTGGTGATGGACCTTGACAAGTGGTGAAGGATACCATTTAAGATATACCCTTATAGGTTGGACAAGTGGTGGACCTTAACACCCAGTTATTCTTAATATAATGACATAGAGTGGATAAGTGGTGAATCTTAAGACCAAACCACTCATGCTACTAGGTATAATACGTTAGAGAAGTGGTAGATCTTGAATGTAAACACCCCATGTACAAAATATCATGGTTTTAGGGTGTTTCGATGGAGCCTAGCATCTTGGAGACATGGTAGATCTTGATTCTTTCCATGTTTGAATGGCACCTATCTTGGAAAAATGATGGAGGTTACTTCTCTCCATGCTTCAATGGAGCCTAGCTTTCAGAAGTGGTGGACCTTTGCTTCTCTCTATGTTTGAATAGAGTTAGCTTGGACAAGTGGTGGACCTTTGCTTCTCTCTATGTTTGAATAGAGTTAGCTTGGACAAGTGGTGGACCTGGGAATAAAACCCCCATGTAAAACATATCATGGGCATTTCAAGTGGTAAGAAAGGATACCATTTAAGATATAACCTTATAGGTTGGACAAGTGGTGGACCTTAATACATAGTTCTTCTTAATATAATGACATAGAGTGTACAAGTGGTGTATCTTGAGACCAAACCACTCGTGCTACTAGGGATAATAGGTTAGACAAGTGGTGGGCTTTGAAATAAAAACCCCCATGTACAAAATAAAATGGGTTTAGGGTATTTAAATGGATCCTAGCTTGGAGACATGGTGGAGCTTGCTTCTCTCCATGTTTAAATGAAGTCTATCTTGGAGAAATGGTGGAGCATCCTTCTCTCCATGTTTCAATATAACCTAGCTTGGACAAGTGGTGGACCTTTGGTTCTCTCTATGTTTCAATAGAGTTAGCTTGGACAAGTGGCGGACATTGAAACAAAACTCCCATGTAAAACATATCATGGGCATTTCAAGTGGCGAGAAAGGATACCATTTAAGATATAACCTTATAGGTTGGACAAGTGGTGGACCTTAACACATTGTTCTTCTTAATATAATGACATAGAGTGTACAAGTGGTGAATCTTGAAACCAAACCACTCATGCTACTAGGGATAATAGGTTAAACAAGTGGTGGGCCTTGAAAATAAAACCCCCTAGAGTGTTTCAATGGAGCCTAGCTTGGAAACATGGTAAAGCTTGCTTCTCTCCATGTTTCAATGCAGCCTATCTTGGATAAATGGTGGAGCATCATTCTCTCCATGTTTCAATGGAGCCTATGTTGGACAAGTGGTGGACCTTTGTTTGTCTCTATGTTTGAATAGAGTTATCTTGGAAACGTGGTGGACAATGTAACAAAACCCCCAAGTAAAAAATATCATGGGCATTACAAGTGGTGAGAAAAAATATCATTCAATATATAACCTTATATGTTGGACAAGTGGTAAAGCTTAACACCCAATTATTCTTAATATAATGACATAGAGTGGATAAGTGGTGAACTTGGGACCAAACCTAGTAAGGAAAATAGGTTGGACAAGTGGTGGACCTTGAATGTAAACCCCCCATGTACAAAATATCACTCATGCTACTAGAAATAATTTGGTATTAAGGTCCATGCTTCAATGCAGCCTAGCTTGGAAAAGTGGTGGACCTTTGTTTCTCTCTATGTTTCAATAAATTTAGCTTGGACAAGTGGTGGACCTTGGAACAAAACCCGCATGTAAATCATGTCATGGGCATTACAAGTGGTGAGAAAAAATACAATTCAAGCTATAACATTATAGCTTGGACAAGTGGTGGACCTTAACACCAGATTCCTCTTAATATAATGACATAGAGTGGACAAGTGGCGAATCATGAGACCTCTGAATGGGACCTATCTTGGAAAAATGATGGAGGTTACTTCTCTCCATGCTTCAACGGAGCCTAGATTTCACAAGTGGTGAACCTTTGCTTGTCTCTATGTTTAAATAGAGTTAGCTTGGACAAGTGGTGGACCTTTGCTTCTCTCTATGTTTGAATAGAGTTAGCTTGGACAAGTGGTGGACTTTGGAATGAAACCCCCATTTAAAACATATCATGGGCATTTCAAGTGGTGAGAAAGGATACTATTTAAGATATAACCTTATAGGTTGGACAAGTGGTGGACCTTAATACATAGTTCTTCTTAATATAATGACATAGAGTTTACAAGTGGTGTATCTTGACACCAAACCACTCATGCTACTAGGGATAATAGGTTAGACAAGTGGTGGGCCTTGAAATAAAACCCCCCATGTACAAAATAAAATGGGTTTGGGGTATTTAAATGGATCCTAGCTTGGAGACATGGTGGAGCTTGCTTCTCTCCATGTTTCAATGAAGCTTATCTTGGAGAAATGGTGGAGCATCCTTCTCTCCATGTTTCAATATAGCCTAGCTTGGACAAGTGGTGGACCTTTGGTTCTCTCTATGTTTCAATAGAGTTAGCTTGGACAAGTGGTGGACATTGAAACAAAACTCCCATGTAAAACATATCATGGGCATTTCAAGTGGCGAGAAAGGATACCATTTAAGATATAACCTTATAGGTTGGACAAGTGGTGGACCTTAACACCCAATCCATTTTAATACAATGACATAGAGTGGAGAAGTGGTGAATCTTGAGACCAAACCTATCAAGGTACTAGGAATACTAGGTTGGACAAGTGATGGATCTTGAATGTACATCCCCTATGTACAAAATATCATGGGTTTAGGTTGTTTCAATGGAGTCTAGCATATTGGAAACATGGTGGACCTTGCTTCGCTCCATGTTTCAAGTGGTGGACCTTCAATTATTTTCCCATACCTAGTTTAGACAACCCATACACTTTGCAACTCTAAAGGTTGGACGAGTGGTGGAGCTTTTTTTATTTTCATGTTTTAATGGATCCTAGCTTGGACAAGTGGTGGACCTTGGAAAAACGTCCCCCTTGTACAACATAGCTGAGTTTCTTCATGTTTTAATGGAAGAGAGATTCGACAAATGGTGGAGCTTGCTTATCTCCATGTGGATTTTAGAACTATCTTGGACAAGTGGTGGAGCTTTGCTTTTCTACTCTTCATAATACAATGATGTATAGGTTGGTTACATGGTGAATCTTAAAGCCAAACCTCCCATCTTACTAGAGATGATAGGTTGGACAAGTGGTCAACCTTCTATCATTTCTCCATGCCTATAACTAGACAATTAGTAGAACTAGCATCTTTCTATGTTGTCTAAAGCTGAGCTTGTACAAGTAGTGGACCTTGCTACTCTCTTTCTTTGGTTTATTAGTTTGAAGACTCATTATATATACTTGCTTAGATCTATATAATTACTCATTAGTTAGGTTACAAGTAGGTACGTAATTTGTTAGCCTCAAGGGACTTTGAATATTGAATAGTAAGAAAGTCAAGTGCTGGTTTGAAGATCTTTTGCTTATCTAAACTAGACTCTAACTCAATAATAAGTTTCTTAAGTTCCACGAATTGTCCTATCTAGGCTCCAAAAGAGTCTTAATTGGTTTGTGCTAGATTCTAACTTCCTTGATGGGGTAGAATCCTAGAAAAATGAGGCACTATAAGTTTTACCTTAGCTCAAATGGATTTTCACTTAAACTAAACTACAATTTGGCACTCTAGTATCTTTGTCTCAATGGAGTTTAACACTAGATACATAGTAGTGATATTTAAGCTTCATGTCTCTTCACTTGATCGAGATATGAGACCATACTTTCAAGGTCACCACTTGTCTTACCTGAAGACCAATGTGAGACATGGGAGCAAGAAATCCATCCGATATTGTTTTAAGGACTATTACATAGACAATCAATAACTTAAGTAAAGCAAAAAGACTTGGATCTTTCACAATTAATAACTTAAGTAAAGCCAAAAAGACTTGGATCTTTGACAGTTTTTTTCAAACTAAAAAAGCACAATCTCATGCTAACAAAACTATAAATCACAACTGAAAGTTTTGAACAAGAAAAATATCAGCAATCTTAATAAGAAGGATACTTTTCATTTCATTTGATGATTACAAACTAAATGAAAGTCTCTCAAGAAATTGATAAACAAAAAATGTAGGTGACTGCTTCATTATTTTGAGCAAAAATATCAAAATCTCTATTGATTGAGCTCCATCTAGTAGTATCCTTTGTAAGATCTGCAGGAAGGAATAAAAAGAAAGATTTTTTAGATACCATGCACATGAGTGTTCAAGCATGTGTATCAAAAATATATGACATGTCACTAGTACCTTAGGGTTGGTTTCTATCCAGCCTTAGAAGATTGTTCTCAGCTTTCACCTTATTTATATAAGCCTTTTCTGTGGTTGCCTTCAAAACTCCTTTTGTGTTACAACCCAATTGCCTAGCTAAAGTGGTCAACTGTGACGCCTTCATGCTTTCAATGGGTGTACGCTCCTTTGCCAAGATCTCTTGTATTTGGGCTCTTCTCATTTCATTGCGGTGGCTTGTGTCACTTGCATCTTCAATGATAGTTTCATCTATGTCACCTTTTGCAGGTGGTATTCTTATTGTAAAGAACACCTTAGCTAACCAAACATCATTTTTCTGCTTCCAATACTCCATGATTTGTTTGTATTCACTATCATTTGTCACTATAGGTTGTCCATAACGATTAGAAGAAATTTCATCACGCACATCCCTTCTCTCATCAAGCTGAATCAAGTATGGCAGTAGCTCCTCCAAGAGCATATTGTCAACCATCTTCTCAGCATCAAATTGTGGTGGAAAAATGTAATTGTTTGCTGGTGAAATACATCCCTTGTAAGGAGAGTCATCAATAAGCATTGTTCTTTGTGGATCAAATTCAAACCCCATGGCAATTTTGGCTAGAGGCTTGAACATTGCCTCAACGTTTGGATTGTCGGGTGTAAACAATTTTTGAGTTTGAGCGGTGTGGCAAACATCTTGCGACCAAATTGCAAAGAAAGGCAATGTATCCTCAACTAAGTTGTTTAGTGCTGCAAGGATTTGATACACATTATTCCTAGTAGCTATCGACCAAATTGCAACATTAAACCTCTGTAAAATAGTCTTCAAGAATTGGATTCAACCTGGCCTGAGTATAATATATCTTTTTGAATCCATTTGCACTGAGTTGTGGTGTGAGGATGGTTGAGGGGAACGTTTCAACAATAGACCATTTAAATCCAATATAATTGTAAGCATGGATTTCTCAACATCTACGCTACATGACGTAGTACCAATTGGCAATAGCTCGTGAGTGGACTTTTCAGTCTCTTTTGATGTATGTTGCATTTTTGAAGCATCGATTTCTTGGTTCTCATTATTGGAAGCTTGCTCAAGTTGCACAAAACTATACTCTATTATAGAAATATCATCCATCTTGGGCACTTTAGAAACCATAGAATCTATGGATTCTATAGTTGTTGACTGAACCACAGGAGCATTATCCATCCCAGTTTGTGAATCTAAGAAAACACACACACAAATGGTATCTCAAAACCACTAGAATTTTATTCACCATATTTATAAGTAGAACTCCTAGTAAGAAATTTATTTAAGGTAAAGTCGTTGTTAGAATCCTTGCAACCACAAAACACCACTTGTCTAAAATACAATCTACTAACTCAACATTTTCCATCCTACACTTTATTAAAGATGAGTACTTAAAGTGAAAACTAAAAGCCACCCTTTTTGAGGAAACATGGATACAAGGTCCCCCAAATGTCCAACCTAGACTACAAGCAAACAATTAGAGATTTGGCTTAGATTTGGATTCAAAGGCCACCACTTATTCATGTTAGATAACTCCACTTGTTTAAGACAGTAATGTTTGAAGCCCCACCACTTGTCCAGCCTAGACATTGATTAAATTTTCGTAAGATTTATCACAAATCTAGAGTAGAATCAAGATTCTATGGCCAAGGTAGTCAAATAAGTTAGACAACACACAAAGCATAAGAGCACTCTAGATTCTCGTTGAGCATAAACTAAACAATAATAAAATGTTATATTCACTTGAGATTTCATCGATGAAAAATGAAAATGATGCATGTACTTGAGATTTCCATCCATGTACAATACTTTACAATGTCAAGTAAAGTTATAGTCAGCAAACAACTCTTCTCCTGCTTCAACTTGACAAATAGTCTCAATGCATACATGGCCATCTTCTTCTGGCTTGATGTGTGAAGAGGTGCATTTATGCCAAGGTGGAAAATTTGGATCAAATGTATAGCGTACGTTGGGACAAAAAATTGTATTGTGAGAACTATTTATATAGCCCGACACGTTTCCTTCTTCTACACAACCAATAATGTATGATCGATCTTCCTCTTCTTCTATGTTTGGATCCTCTAGAAGAGAATATTTATAAGCTCTTGGAAATATTTTGCATATCTTTTTCCAGTCTTGAAATCTATACTTATGCCCTCCATAGTTTAGAATAGTCAAACCACTTTCCAGGGTAGTATGCACAAATAGCCCATAACCAGCTCCTTCAATACATGAAAGTCGCACTTCAAAATCCACACCGTTAATATGGAAAATTACATCTTTGGGAATAGGAAAAGTTGGTGTCCCAAAAGGATATTCATGCCAATCATAGTGTGAAATACATCTAGTTTTTATATCACTTAACTCCTTTGTGTCTGCAAAAAGAAGAAAATATTATGCATAAAATAATGACAATATCAAAGAAAGATATCATTATTTTATAGTCCAATAGGTCCATTGTATGGAAGACTTAGAGTGCCTCTTACATGGTGGCTCCAAGGTTTCCAAAAAATAAAATCATTGGAAAAAAAATCCATTGTGTCTCCAATCTATTGCCCATTTGAAGCATAGAGAGAACCAAGGTCCACCACTTGTCCAAGCTAGACATGGAGCATTGACACTCATCCATCTCTTTTTTCTTGTAGCCTAGAGGGATTAGTTTCAAGGTCTATCACTAGTCAAAAACTACACATTGAACATTGATACAAGGTTCCACCACATGTGAAACCTATCATCTCTAGTAGCATGGATGGTTTGATATCAAGGTTCACCGCGTGTCCTACCTATACTCTATTGTAGCATAGAGATTCTTTTTTGGTGGTACTACACTTGTCCAAACTTGGCTTGTTGTTGATATCTGGAGGTAATCAAGGGTCCTCCACTTGTCCAAGTTAGGCATATAAAACAATTGCAAGGTCCACCATGTGTACAACATATGATTGATTATAGCATGCATGGTCTTATTTCATGGGCAACCATCTTCTCTCCAACATGTGTCCAACCTCGGCTCCATTGAAGCATGGAGAGAAGCAAGGTCCACCACTTATCAAAGCTACTATTTTCTCCCAGTGCTTTCAAAACCCATAATACGTTGTACATGGGGGGGAAATTCTTGTTTCAAGGTCCACCACTTGGCTAAGATTGGATCCATTGAAACATAAAGAGAAGAAAGCTCTACCATTTGTCCAAGCTAGGCGCCA
Organism: Adiantum capillus-veneris; assembly: GCF_014529385.1. Classification (NCBI taxonomy): domain Eukaryota; kingdom Viridiplantae; phylum Streptophyta; class Polypodiopsida; order Polypodiales; family Pteridaceae; genus Adiantum; species Adiantum capillus-veneris. The sequence goes on from NC_140958.1 coordinate 23,328,519, forward strand.
TTGAAACATGAAAACCCCATAATATGTTGTATACGGGGGGTGTTTTTCAAGGTCTACCACTTGTCTAAGCTATGGTCCATTGGAACATGGAGAGAAGCAAAGCTCCACCACTTTTCTAAGCTAGGATCCATTGAAACATGGAGAGAAGCAAGCTCCATTGTTTGTCTAAGCTAGGCTCCATTGGAACATGGAGAAAACAAGCTCCACCACTTGCCTATTATTGCATAGAGATTCTGGTTTGAAGGTCCACCACTTGTCCAACCTTGCCGTCATGTATGGAGATAATCAAGAGTGCAATGCTTCTCTAAGCTAGGGACATAAAAGAGTTTCAAGGTCCACTACATATACGATCTATGATGGGTTGTAGCATGGGAGGTTTCATTTTACGGTTGACCACTTCTCCAGCTCCGCTTGTCCAACCTCAGATCCATTGAAGCATGGAGAATAAAAGTCTACCAACTCTCCAAAATAGGCAAGAAAATCTCTATAAAACCCATGAATTGTTAATATATGCTATGCTGTGGAGTTTTGTTTGAAGGTCCACTCCTTATCCAAGATACAATCCATTGAAGCATGGGAATAAGTAAGATATATCTCTAGTCCAAGATAGGATCCATTGAAACATAGAGAGAATCAAGGTCCACCACTTGTCCAAGCTATGCATGGGTAATTGATATAAGGACCACTACTTTTTCACCTATACTGTGCTCTATCATGGATGGTTTCATATCCCACCAATTTTTCAACCTATTTAGTAGGTTGTATTATGGGGGTTTGGTTTCAAGGTACTTCACTTGTCTAAGGTGGGTTCCATTGAACCATGGAGAGAAACAATGTCTACCACTTGTCCAAAATATGCTCCTTTAAAACATAAAAGCAAGGTCCACCACTTGTCCAAGCTAATGTTTCTCTCCATTGAAGCATGGAGAGAAACAAGGTCTACCACCTGTCCAAAATATGCTCCATTGAAACATAAAAGCAAGGTCCACCACTTGTCCAAGCTAATATAACAAATGGGTGTTGGTTACAAGGTGTACCACACTTGTCTAAACTAGTCTCCATGCAAGGTCCACCACATGTCCAAGCTATATGAGCTTGGTTTGAAGGTCTACCACACCTCTTGAAATTAGGATCCATGTAAGGTCCACCTTTTGTCAAGCTATGCCTTTAGTGAGTACTAAAACTAAGTAAATTTCAATACTTAAATACCTTTCCAAGCTCATTAAGATTTTTGTATCTAAGGCCACCACCACATGTCTAATCTATGCTCTAATTGATTACTTATGCTAGTTCTCAAAGTCCAAACATAAGATCCCTTCTAGCAAGGTTAGTTTAAATTTAGGCTCCAGCACCTGTCTAAGCTAGGTTCAATTTATGAAGCATCACCATTTAACCATGCTACGATCTAATATATAATATCAAGGGGGTATTGATAAAAGGTCCAAAACTTATTGAGTTCAAGCTCTTAAGTAATTAAGTCTTTGTGAGTATTAACTGGTATAGTTTTAGTCTAAAGATCCACCATTCAAAAACTCAAGTAATTTACTATTTACATTCAAACCTTGAATGCTTGAGATAAAAAATACAAACTCAATCAATACTATATAAAGCAAAATCTAACATTAAGAGTATCAAATCAGTAACAAGAAACACTAACATGCACAAGAAACTCAAAACATACGTGTCTCCATTTCCAAAAAGTCCTCCATTGACAGAGGATGTTGTTGTTGTTGTTCTTCTTCTCTTTGTGGAGAGCACTCCTCTGTAACAGGCATAGTGTCGTCTGATTACGAAGTGGATTGTTGAAGTCCAGCCCATTTTTCTATATCTTCATGAGACTTAACAAAGTCTAGCAGCATGGTCTCCACGTTTTTTGCCTCCTCCACACTATCAATTAAGCATATAACTTCTTTTTTCTATTGTATTCCTTCTTGTGCAACCAAGGAGCCATCACCAAAAACATCAACAATCTTGCGGTCTTCAAAACAATATGTATGAATGTAGTGCTTGACCAAAGCTCTTTTTTTGGCCTCCAAATATTGCAAATCTGACATATCATTATCTGCTACTTGAAGAAGAGAACAATCAATTGGCATGGGATGTTCCTCTGATCTTCTTCTCAGGTCTTCAAATGCATTGCCTTGTCCCAAGAAGGCAAAAACTGTTAGGAATTGAATTGATCCTTTGCAAGGAGCTGATGGAAAGTGATGCAATGCACCACAACAATGGTAGCTCAGATTATCTCCCATGGCGTGAAAGGCACATTGCAATTTTGTGAAGTTAGTGAAATCCACAAATGCAAGAAAGACAAATCCAAGATCTCTTGACCCTCCAGCAATAGCCAAGATCCTCACTCCACTTCAAATTGCCTCCAACGTTTTTTGTCATATCTAAAACACATAGGCCAATGGGCACTTTATTATTGAAGTGGCGCATCAAGTAGAGATTGCCTTCCATTTGTAGGCTCACCACATAGATTGACCATGGCAAATCTCTAGGCTCAGTTTTCTCCTTTTGAAGGTGAATTGCCCATTGCATGTATTTTATTGCTCTATCTGGAAAAGCCATTTTCTTTGTTCCACGCGTCAAACTAGATCTGATCCATTCCTCGCATAGCATTAAAATTGTTTTATAAACAACATCATTGATGTTATACATTTTGACCACCTCCTCCCAGTCTTTACATGGTGAAGACTCATTCAAACTGTTGAAGCCTTCAAGAAGTGCATCTTGAATCAATTTGTCTTGCTTCAACTGCTTGATTCGATCATACATGTCAGTTGCATCACCATCCTTTGCACTCTTTGACAGTAAAATCTTTTCATCTCTAATCTCTTCTTGAATAGTCTTTACCTCTCATTCCTCAAGGCCACAAAGGTATCTAAATACAGTTGTTGGGGGTTTCTTATTCTCCTCTTCTAGCCTTTCAATGATTTCTATCCAGCAATCATAAATTAAATCAGAGTACGTGACCATGTGTGCCTGTTTAGCAATCCAACTTGCTGCTGCACTCATTCTTGCCAATCGAAGAAAAGCCTAAAAAGAAATAGAGAAATAATTAAACTATTGAGCAAGATTTGTTAATTAAACACTATCAAAAAGACAAAGAAAATAACTTACATCCCATCCGGCACGAGATGCATGTCCCTCTGCAATTCCACTTGCTGCCTTTGGTGGTCGTCCTGAGAAGATCCATTGACTCCGTAAATGTCTCAATATTTGGCTGTAAGGTTGCTTGACATATAATGCCTAAGCCTCCTCATATGCAATGGCAGATATAGCAGTTGCAACAAATGGAGGAGCATTCACAACAATGCGAGCCTTTCTAAATTTATACACGCTAATCAGTCTTTCAAATATCTCTTTGTTGTTTTGTTCATTGTGAAGCAAAACTTTTGCATCATAGATTGAATGCTGCCCATCAAGAATCCAATAATGATAATCTTTAATTTTTTGCTCCTCTACCTCTTCTACTGCCAAAGGAGTCCCCTTCTTTGATTTTTCATTTCAAACAGGCATCAAATATGCACATGCTGCAGGCTTGGTCGTACTCCGTGAAAATCCAAATAACACACTTTCAGCGTGTTTTTTATCCATAATACGTGCATTATAGTGATCAGGAGCAAGCCAACAATTTTGAATAGGGATATCAAATTCCCTATATTGGAAAGGAAAATAGTTTATGTAATTATTCATTCCACCTGTATCTTTTTCTTGTCCTTTCATGGCCTCAGCTTCTAAAACATCTGGATCCACAATTCTCATCTTTGACATTGAACCCTCTGTTGATGAGGATGCCAAAGATGCCTTGTCTACATCCAAAATGGAACTAGTTTGCTTAGCTGCTACTTTCTGCACTTTTGCTTGCTTCTTTGTGGATGGTGGTCTTGAAGCTTTCACCTTTTTTCGTTGTAGTGTGGCAATGATGGAGCTTTGAAGTTGATCTGCTGTGATATTTGGATTTGATTCTGCAAATTTCCATCCTCGAGAAAACATTGTCTCTTCTTTGTTTTTGGACATGCGCTCCAATGCATATGCTCCTAGAGATAGTTGAAATTATAGATTCATTGGAACTAGAATGTCAATGCATTCCACCTCTGGATGACTATCAACTACAGAGACAGATGCTTCCACAACTTGTCCAACATCTTCAAACAAGCTGTCATTCTCCTTTTTGGCAATAAATAGATGCACCTTATGAAATTATGCACCCTCTATACCATATATGTCCAAATACCATTTCCTAAGATCATTGCAAGTATAGTCAACTGAGACAGCAACCCTTGCAACCTGTTTTTTTGGAGCCATCTTTCCTGAAACAAAAAAAACCAAATGTTATTTTAACATATCCATTGAAATACCTTAAACCCACGATATTTTGTATATGTGGGGTTTAAATTCAAGGTCTACCACTTGTCCAACCTATTATCCCTAGTAGCATGAGTGGTTTGGTCTCAAGATTCACCACTTTTCCACTCTATGTCATTATATTAAGAAGATCTGGATGTTAAGGTCCACCACTTGTCCAACCTATAAGGCTATATCTTAAATGGTATTATTTACCACTACTTGGAATGCACATGATAGGTTTTACATAGGGGTCTGGTTCCAAGGTCCACCACTTGTCCAAGCTAACTCTTTGGAAACATAGAGAGAAGCAAAGGTCCACCACTTGTCCGAGCTAGGCTCCATTGAAACATAAAGAGAAGGATGCTCCACCATTTGTCCAAGCCAGGTTCGATTGAAACATGAAGAGAAGCAAGCTGCACCATGTCTCCAAAATGCTAAGCTCAATTGAAATATCTTAAACCCATGATATTTCGTACATGGGGGGTTTACATTCAAGGTCCACCACTTGTCCAACCTATTATCGCTAGTAGCATGAGTGGTTTGGTCTCAAGATTCACCACTTTTTCACTCTTTGTCATTATATTAAGAAGATCTAGGTGTTAAGGTTCACCACTTGTCCAACCTATAAGGCTATATCTTAAAGGATATTCTTTCTCACCACTTGGAATGACCATGATAGGTTTTACAAGGGGGTTTGGTTCCAAGGTCCACCACTTGTCCAAGCTAACTCTATTGAAACATAGAGAGAAGCAAAGGTCCACCACTTGTCCAAGCTAGGGTCCATTGAAACATGGAGAGAAGGATGCTCCACCATTTATACAAGATAGGCTCCATTGCAACCTGAGGAAAAGCAAGCTGCACCATGTCTCCAAGATGCTAAGATCCATTGAAATACCTTAAACCCACGATATTTCGTACATGGGGAGTTTACATTCAAGGTCCACCACATGTCCAACCTATTATCTCTAGTAGAATGAGTGGTTTGGTCTCAAGATTCACCACTTTTCCACTCTATGTCATTACGTTAAGAAGATCTGGGTGTTAAGGTCCACCACTTGTCCAACCTATAAGGCTACATCTTAAAGGTTATTCTTTCTTACCACTTGGAGTGACCATGATAGGTTTTACATGGGGGTTTCGTTCCAAGGTCCACCACTTGTCCAAGTTAACTCTATTGAAACATAGAGAGAAACAAAGGTCCACCACTTGTCCAAGCTAGGCTCCATTGAAACATAGAGAGAAGGATGCTCCACTATTTGTCGAAGCTAACCCTATTGAAACATGGGGGTTTTACATTCAAGATTCACCACTTGTCCAACCTATTAACGCTAGTAGGATGAGTGGTTTGGTCTCAAGATTCACCACGATGTCACTCTATGTCATTATATTAAGAATATCTGGGTGTTAAGGTCCACCACTTGTCCAACCTATAAGGCTATATCTTAAGGGTTATTCTTTCTCACCACTTGGAGTGACCATGATAGGTTTTACATGGGGGTTTGGTTCCAAGGTCCACCACTTGTCCAAGCTAGGGTCCATTGAAATATGGAGCGAAGGATGCTCCACCATTTGACCAACATAGGCTCCATTGAAACATGAACCGTAGCAAGTTGCACCATGTCTCCAAGATGCTAGCCTCCATAGAAATACCTTAAACCCACGTTATATTGTACATGGGGATTTTACATTCAGGATCAACCACTTGTCCAACCTATTATCGCTAGTAGCATGAGTAGTTTGCTCTCAAGATTCACCACTTTTTCACTCTATGTCATTATATTAATAATATCTGGGTGTTAAGGTCCACCACTTGTCCAACCTATAAGACCATATCCTAATGGTTATTCTTTCTGACCACTTGGAGTGACCATGATAGGTTTGACATGGGGGTTTGGCTCCAAGGTCCACCACTTGTCCAAGCTAACTCTATTGAAAGATAGAGAGAAGCAAAGGTCCACCACTTGTCCAAGCTAGGCTCCATTGAAACATGTAGAGAAGGATGCTCCACCATTTGTCCAAGATAGGCTCCATTGAAACATGAAGACAAGGAAGCTGCACCATTTCTCGAAGATGCTAGGCTCCATTGAAATACCTTAAACCCACAATAGTTCTGACATAGGGGGTTTACATTCATGGTCCACCACTTGTCCAACCTATTATCCTTAGTAGCATGAGTGGTTTGGTCTCAAGATTCACCACTTTTCTACTCTATGTCATTAAATTAAGAAGATCTGGGTTTTAAGGTCGACCACTTGTCCAACCTATAAGGCTATATCTTAAAGGGTATTCTTTCTCACCACTTGGAATGACCATGATATGTTTTACAATGGGGTTTGGTTCCAGCGTCCACAACTTGTCCAAGCTAACTCTTTGGAAACATAGAGAGAAGAAAAGGTCCACCACTTGTCCAAGCTAGGCTCCACTGAAACATGGAGAGAAGCATGAGTCACCATTTGTCGAAGATAGGTTTCATTGAAACATGAAGAGAAGCAAGCTGCACCATGTCTCCAAGATGCTAGGATCCATTGAAATACATTAAACCCATGATATCTTTTACATGTGGGGTTTAAATTCAAGGTCAGCCACTTGTCCAAGCTATTATCCCTAGTAGCATGAGTGGTTTGGTCTCAAGATTCACCACTTTTCCACTCTATGTCATTAAATTAAGAAGATCAGGGTGTTAAGATTGACCACTTGTCCAACCTATAAGGGTATATCTTAAAGGGTATTCTTTGTCACCACTTGGAATGACCATGATATGTTTTACATAGGGATTTGGTTCCAAGGTCCACCACTTATCGAAGCTAACTCTATTCTTCTCATAGAGAGAAGCAAAGGTCCACCAGTTGTCCAAGCTAGGCTCCATTTAAACATGGAGAGAAGGATGCTCCACCATTTGTCGAAGCTAACTCTATTGAAACATGGGGGGTTTACGTTCAAGGTCCACCACTTGTCCAAGCTATTATCACTAGTAGCATGAGTGATTTTGTTTCAAGATTCACCACTTTTTCACTCTATGTCATTATATTAAGAATATTTGGGTGTTAAGGTCCACCACTTGTCCAACCTATAATGCTATATCTTAAAGGTTGTTCTTTCTCACCACTTGGAGTGACCATGATAGGTTTTACATTGCGGTTTGGTTCCAACGTCCACCACTTGTCCACTCTAACTCTATTGAAACATAGAGAGAAACAAAGGTCCACCACTTGTCCAACTTAGGCTCCATTGAAACATGGAGAGAAGGATGCTCCACCATTTGTCGAAGCTAACTCTATTGAAACATGGGGGGTTTACATTCAAGGTCCACCACTTGTCCAAGCTATTACCGCTAGTAGCATGAGTAGTTTTGTCTCAAGATTCACCAGTTTTCCACTCTATGTCATTATATTAAGAATATGTGGGTGTTAAGGTCCACCACTCGTCCAACCTATAAGGCTATATCTTAAAGGTTATTCTTTCTTACCACTTGGATTGACCATGATAGGTATTACATGGGGGTTTGGTTCTACGCTCCCCCACTTGTCCAAGCTAACGCTATTGAAACATAGAGAGAAACAAAGGTCCACCACTTGTCCAAGCTCTAGGGTCCATTGAAACATGTACAGAAGGATGCTCCACCATTTGTTCAAGATAGACTACATTGAAACATGAAGAGAAGCAAGGTGCACCATGTCTCCAAGATGCTAGGCTTCATCCAAATACCTTAGACCCACGATATTTTCTACATGGGGGGTTTACATTCAAGGGCCACCACTTGTCCAAGATATTATCACTAGTAGCATGAGTGGTTTTGTCTCAAGATTCACCACTTTTCCACTCTATGTCATTGTATTAAGAATATGTGGGTGTTAAGGTCCACCACTTGTCCAACCTATAAGGCTATATCTTAAATGTTATTCTTTCTTACAACTTGGAGTGACCATGATAGGTTTTACATGGGGGTTTGGTTCCAAGGTCCACCACTTGTCCAAGCTAACTCTATTGAAACATAGAGAGAAGCAAAGGTCCACCACTTGTCCAAGCTAGGGTCCATTGAAACATGGAGAGAAGGATGCTCCACCATTTTTTCAAGAAAGGCTCCATTGAAACATGAAGAGAAGCAAGTTGCATCATGTCTCCAAGTTGCTAGGCTCCATCGAAATAACTTAAACGCACGATATTTCTTAGATGAGGGGTTTACTTTCAAGGTCCACCACTTGTCCAAGCTAACTCTATTGAAACATAGAGAGAAACAAAGGTCCACCACTTGTCCAAGCTAGGCTCCATTGAAACATGGAGAGAAGGATGCTCCACCATTTGTCGAAGCTAACTCTATTGAAACATGGGGGGTTTACGTTCAAGGTCCACCACTTGTCCAAGCTATTACCGCTAGTACCATGAGTGGCTTTGTCTCAAGATTCACCACTTTTTCACTCTATGTCATTATATTAAGAATATTAGGGTGTTAAGGTCCACCACTTGTCCAACCTATAAGGCTATATCTTAAAGGTTATTCTTTCTCACCACTTGGAGTGACCATGATAGGTTTTACATGGGGGTTTGGTTCCAAGGTCCACCACTTGTCCAAGTTAACTCTATGGAATCATAGAGAGAAGCAAAGGTCCACCACTTGTCCAAGCTAGGGTCCATTGAAACATGGAGAGAAGGATGCTCCACCATTTGTCCAAGATAGACTACATTGAAACATGAAGAGAAGCAAGGTGCACCATGTCTCCAAGATGCTAGGCTTCATGGAAATACCTTAAACCCACGATATTTTGTACATGGGGGGTTTACATTCAAGGGCCACCACTTGTCCAAGCTATTATCGCTAGTAGCATGAGTGGTTTTGTCTCAAGATTTACCACTTTTCCACTCTATGTCATTGTATAAAGAATATGTGGGTGTTAAGGTCCACCACTTGTCCAACCTATAACGCTTTATCTTAAAGGTTATTCTTTCTTACCACTTGGAGTGACCATGATAGGTTTTACATGGGGGTTTGGTTCCAAAGCCCACCACTTGTCCAAGCTAACTCTATTGAAACATAGAGAGAAGCAAAGGTCCACCACTTGTCCAAGTTAGGGTCCATTGAAACATGGAGAGAAGGATGCTCCACCATTTGTCCAAGATAGGCTCCATTGAAACATGAAGAGAAGCAAGCTGCATCATGTCTCCAAGATGCTAGGCTCCATCGAAATACCTTAAACCCACGATATTTCGTAGATGGGGGGTTTACTTTCAAGGTCCACCACTTGTCCAAGCTATTATCGCTAGTAGCATGAGTGGTTTGGTCTCAAGATTGACCAGTTTTCCACTCTATGTCATTATATTAAGAATATGTGGGTGTTAAGGTCCACCACTTGTCCAACCTATAAGGCTACATCTTAAAGGTTATTCTTTCTTACCACTTGGAGTGACCATGATAGGTTTTACATTGGGGTTTGGTTCCAAGGTCCACCACTTGTCCAAGCTAACTCTATTGAAACATAGAGAGAATCAAAGGTCCACCACTTGTCCAAGCTAGGCTCCATTGAAACATGGAGAGAAGGATGCTCCACCATTTGTCGAAGCTAACTCTATTGAAACATGGGGGGTTTACATTCAAGGTCCACCACTTGTCCAAGCTATTACCACTAGTAGCATGAGTGGTTTTGTCTCAAGATTCACCAGTTTTCCACTCTATGTCATTATATTAAGAATATGTGGGTGTTAAGGTCCACCACTTGTCCAACCTATAAGGCTATATCTTAAAGGTTATTCTTTCTTACCACTTGGAGTGACCATGATAGGTTTTACATGGGGGTTGGTTCCAAGGTCCACCACTTGTCCAAGCTAACTCTATTGAAACATAGAGAGAAGCAAAGGTCCACCACTTGTCTAAGCTAGGGTCCATTGAAACATGGAGAGAAGGATGCTCCACCATTTGTCCAAGATAGGATCCAGTGAAACATGAAGAGAAGCAAGCTGCACCATGTCTCCAAGATGCTAGGCTCCATCGAAATACCTTAAACCCACGATATTTCATAGATGGGGGGTTTACTTTCAAGGTCCACCACTTGTACAAGCTATTATCGCTAGTAGCATGAGTGGTTTGGTCTTAAGATTCACCAGTTTTCCACTCTATGTCATTATATTAAGAATATCTGGGTGTTAAGGTCCACCACTTGTCCAACCTATAAGGTTATATCTTAAATGATATTTTTTCTCACCACTTGGAATGTGTATGATATGTTTTACATGGGGTTTTGTTCCAAGGTCCACCACTTGTCCAAGCTAGATCTATTACATATATATTATACATACAATATTCAACTAGATTCCCTACCTATCATGTCTAGTAGCATGGATGCTCTGGCTTTAAGGTCCACCACTTGTCCAACCTATACTCTCTTATGTAAGGGAGATCTCGCTATAAATTCAAAACCTTCCCGCCTAAATTTAAAATTCAAAATCTTATCGCCTAAATTTAAAATATCCCTCCTAAATTTTAAATATCTCGCCTAAATTTTAAAATATCCCGCCCAAATTGTTTGGATATCCTTATAGTCCACTAGTCTCAAGGTCCACCACTTGTGGTAAGGGTCACCAAAAAGTGTATATATTCATCCAAAGAAATACACGTATTTTTTGTCTACATGTCCTAGTTTCAACCATTTATGTCCATTAGGTGTATCACTAAACGACACTACTTTTTTTTTAGAAACAGAAGTTACAATCATATCTACAAATGGATTAGAGGAAAATCAGCTCAGCATACATCTAGAACTCGCTACAAGAATCGACTTTAACAGATCACGCAAGTAAGTCTTCCATTCAAGTTTACTAGTATTACAATGTGTTAGTTATTTGTGATTGTGTATCTGCATTATGTATGAGTATTACAATGAAATAACACAAATATACATACATACACATAGATAACACAGACGCACACATACATGAGCATGTATTTTCAAGAGAGAGATAGCAAGATACAGAGATAGATAGATAGATAGATAGAGAGAGAGAGAGAAATACCTGTTTTCTAGAGAGAGGAGAGAGAGAAAGATAACAGATTTCACTGTGTTTATGTATGTGGAAGAGAGGAAGACGATGTATGGGAATATGTGCACGTATTTTCAAGAGAGACACAACAATTAAGATAACAGATTTCACTGTGGTTATGTATGTGGAAGTGAGGAAGACGATGTGTGGGAATATGTGCGTGTATTTTCAAGAGAGAGACAACAAGATAACAAATTTCACTGTGGTTATGTATGTGGAAGAGAGGAAGACGATGTGTGGGAATATGTGTATGTGTGCGGGGATACTTTTAAACTATGTATCTCTGTCTTTTGACGAGAGAGTGTGTGTGCAAGAAGAGTTACAGAGAACCATCTTCTCTATATGGAGAAAGACAGAGAGTGAGAGAGAGAGAAATACTTGTTTTTCTCTATTCGTGAGGTTTGCAATGTCTCCTGAGAAGAAGCTATGCCCGATCCTACCCTTCTGGAAAGCGTTGTGTACGCTGCTGTTTCTTTATCTTGTGCGCGAACTTTCAATCCTGTGCGCTCCACCTGTGTGTTTTGTACGATGTCGGGCTTGCTCCTCTACGCGCGTGTATACTCCAATTGTGTGCGATCCGTGTACGCTTTCTGTGTGTTTGCTGCTCACCTGCTTTCTCTGTGTGCGTTGCTCGTGCGCTCTCTCTGTGCCTAATCTTGATAGGGTTTATTAGAATGCCACGTATGCTACAAGTCCATGTTTTATCATAGGATTAAAAAAAACAAAAGCAGTATAAAACATTAACCAATTCACACGGCCAAAATTAAAGAAATCATGGTTGAAAATATGCAAAACATGCGTAACTCTATACTAGGAATTCACTTTAAAAAGAAAATCTTTGGGCGCTATCCCTAGCCCCGCGGGGGCGCTGCCCCTCGACCCCGCCCGGCAGTCGCGCCGGGAGGCGACAAGGGGCTGCCGCCCCTTGACCCCGCCCGGAACAATATCCCAAAATCAGCCTCCCAAGCCCCACCATCGAGAGCGCTATATTCCACATCCCCATCAAGAGCGCTACCCCCAAACCCCACGTGGAAGTGCTGCCTTGTCACCCCATTGTGGCATTGCCGTAAGACCTCGCATCTGGAGTGCTAAATGGGAACATTCTTCATTAGTGAAATTTTGAACATAAATTATATTTAGCATTTACTTAAATATAATACAAATATTAACACATTAACTATACTACTAATTTACTATAGCAGTTCTAGATTATGTCCCATCCTATATTTAAGGTGCCAAAGGTTTGGCCTTATGGTCCTAGATTTAGCCAAGTGGTCAACACATATAGGACCAAGTGCACATTGTGCCACAAAACTTCGCCACCACTTCACTTGCCAAAGTTTAGGCCACATGGTCAATCCTAAGTTTCCAATGTTCTTATTATGTCACCTTTTGCCTCGTGGAAAACCTAGGCTTGTTTTCACATACTCAGGCACTTCAAGCCATAATAAATTTTCATTACTCTTCGGCAACCCTTTTGTTCAAGTCTTTGAAAAAACGTTGTTTAAGGCCACCCTAAACCATTTTCATTTAGGAGTGTCTAAAACTAGCTTTTTGGCAATTCGAGAAGAAAATGGTCAAAGTTTTATACTTAGTTTTAACCACTTGACCAATTCAAATATTGGAAAGCAAGGTCTTGTAATACTTTTCTTTGGACATCACACATTAAAACTAGGTCCCTCACTTGTCCAAGCTATGCTCTAATACAATAAAGTGCTTTTGGTTTCAAGATGCACCACTTTCCCAACCTTGATTCCATTAAAGAAGCTAGCTCTACTTAGACATTTAATAGCAAGATCCTGTAGCAGTTCACATTGAACATTTTCCATGGCAGCTAGGTCCACCACTTATCTAAGCTATGCTCTAATAGAGTAAGGGGGTTTTGGTTTCAAGATCCACCACTTGTCCAAACTTGATTTGGGAAGCAAGGTCCTATAATAGTTTGCTTTGGAAATTCACCATTACAACTAAGTCCACCACTTCTCCAAGCTATGTTCTAATACACTAAGGAGGTTTTGGTTTCAAGGAGAACCACTTGTACGACTTTGTTTTTGGAAGTAAGGTCTTTACATAGTTCACCTTGGACCTTGGACATTGGATACTACAAATAAGCCCACCACTTGTCCAAGCTATCCTCTATATATAGCCAAAGGGTTTGGGTTTCAAGATTCACCACTTTTCCAACCTTTCTTCCATTAAAGAAAGGAGGGGCATTATAACTAGGTCCACCACTTGTCCAAGATATGCTCTGATATAGAAAGGGGATTTTGGTTTCAATAATCCACCACGTGTTCAACCTTGCAAGACTCAAGGGATACTTGGACATTGGAAATCATAGTCCTATAGTAGTTGATAGGTGGCAATGGGTATTACAACTAGGTCCAACCTATGCTCTCATATAGCAAAGAGGCTTTGGTTTCAAGGTCCACCACTTGTCCAACCTTGCTTCCATTAAATAAATGAGGGGCTATGTAAACATTGGCAAGCAAGGTAGCATGTCCTAAGGTGTTTCACCTTGGATATTGGGCATTATAACTAGGTCCACCACTTGTCCAAGCTATGCTCTGATATACAAAGGGGATTTTGGCTTCAAGGTCCACTGCTTGTTGTCAATGCTTGTTGCAAGGGGTGTTTTCAAAACCATCCAGCTGGGATTTTTAATGGTTGGGCATACACATGAGGACATAGACGCCATGTTTAGTAGGTTTTCAGAGAAGTTGAGAGTTACACAAACCTATACTTTGCCACATTTGATGGACACATTACGAAATAGCTCATCTTTATCTCCAGCTCCATTTTTTCTCACAAAGATCCCCGATTTCAAGAAATATTGTGATGGCTATCTTTGTGATGGACAAGACATACTTGTTGGACATTCAAAACCGCTTCAGTTCAGGTTCTTTATGCAGGATGAGACACCAATGATGCAATATAAGGCACATGTAGGTGTATCAAGTTGGAGTGGAAGTATTCTCCTTTGGAAAACAGACACAGAAGGCAAGCCAATGTTACCACATGGAGATCCACCTCTAGTACAAATGGCGGAGTATGTCAAGGCCCACGAAGAAGTCATTTTGGGGCTAAAGAACTATATAAAATTTTGGAAAAATTTAAGGAATGGTTCAAGTATTCCGCGATATTATAGAACCCTGATAGATTATTGGAGTAAGGTAATTGAAGAGATTGGAAAAGCAATCATATCAGAGGGAGTCTTGTATGAAATGTTTTGGCCAAAAACTCAAGAATATTCTCACCTACAAAGCACTACAATGAATTTGCAACAAGGAGCAGAAAGATTCCTAGGCCTTGAAGAGTTGAACGATCATTTTTGTGGGCCTCAACGAGATAGGCCAAGGGAAGAGTTTGACCCTATGTCTGATGTAACATTTAATGGCCTAATAACTTATGTGTAGCGGAAATTAGCATGAACATAGTGGGCATTTCATTAGAATAGATTCCTAATGAGAATTACAAGAGTGCTTGGGTGGAGAGAGCAACAAAAAGCATAACACCTAGTTAGATAGCATCGACAATACTTTCAAAAGAGAGAGCAATTAAGCTATTGACAACAGTTGAGGACCGGATTTTCATGGAGCCGGTCCCCCCTCCAAAAGGCTTTGTATTATGGTTTCTCCCATCAAGAGAGACATTGTACAATACAATTCTTTGTGTTCCTTCAAGACTAGCTAGTGCAATGAAGATGGAAACTTCATGCACTAAGAAAAACACTTAACAAACACAACCTGAATTATCCCCGTTCTCAGACCCAAGACCTCACACACCTTCGAATATGGTGAGAGCTAGCAGGGTATGAGAGTAGATTGAGAGGAAGAAGGAGTATCTTACGAGAAAGATGTACATCTCCTCACATAATCACTCATATGTAGCATAACTTAGCTTAGTAATTAGCTTGGTAGAGGAGATGAGCATGCATTGAAGCTTGGCTCTTGGTTGGATTTGCATCCACATGCCAAGAGAGTGTTGATGTAGGCTTCTATCTCACAAGCTTGGAGTAGGTGATGAGTTCTCCATTAAAGCTTGGGAAGAGATAGTCTTCTCTTTCTTCACACATGAGCTTTTGTGAGTGTGTGTGTGATAATGCCTTGCAAAAATCAGCCCCCTCTCTCTCTTGGGCGAGCCCTCTTGCTAAATGCTCTTCCTGAAGCCTCATTGGCCCTCCCCAAGTCAAGCCAATTACAATTAAGCAGCATAAGTGATAGCCTTCTGACATGTGTCCCCCTTTCCCCTTTTGTGAGAGCTTTAGGTAATTAAATAATTAAAGTAAACTCTCATTGGACCCCTTTGCCTCCTGGCCAATAGGAATCAGGCAAGCCATGGGGCTCCTGAATGCTCATTGGACCCCTTGGGAGACTGCCCAATAGTCTTCTAGGAGACTTAATTCTCATTGGTTTCTTTTATTAAATGTTTTTAAATTAATTAAACTAGATTTACTCTAGCTTAATTTTCATTGGTCCACTTCAAGGGTCATCCAATAGAAATTGGGCACACCTTGTGGGCATCTGGCCTAGGGAGCTGACATGTGTCCCTCATTCCCTTTGTGTAAAGGGAGCCTGTGTGTGTGTGTGGCTTTCTCTCTCATCCCCTACCTTTATGGCTCGCCCGCTCCCATGTAGGGATGTGCAAAGACTTTTAGGGCACACACAAAGCATCCAATTTTCCCTAGGGTTGACCTTTGGACACAACCTTTGAATTTTGGAACCTTAGCATTTTGGAAGTCTTAATGGGCTGAACCTTAGGGTCTTTTTAGCCCATTGTTGCACATGGCTCTTTTGCAGATGGCCCCCCCTTTGGATCCCTATTGTGGCCGGTCTGCTAGCTTAACCAATATTCTAGCTTTTTCTCCCCTGGCCTTCCCCACATTAAATGATCAGTTTAATATGAGAAAATCATTTAGGAGAATTAGATATTGATTATTATGACATTACCTCTCTCTTGAAATCATAGTCGTCCTCGACTATGGTGTAGAGAAGATAAAGCATGTTCATGAGTCCTTTTCTTAGCGGGTAGAGGATCCCTATGTTACCCTACGACATCATTCCACAATGGATGACTAGTCCATTTGGCGCTTGAGAGCCTGAGGCTGCCGCAAGCATGTCTGCACATTAGTCCTATCAGTCTTCGATAGTAGAGTGACAAGCTCTACTTGGTGTTTGGGAGACGTCGTCTCCGCAAACTTGATCTAAGCATGCATACTACTTCATTTTTTTGCACAAATAAAGAAAAAGAGAGTCTTATAAGACAAAAATTTTGTTCATTTTTAACATTTTGTACATTTGCTTACTCTTGGGAAGCATTGTAAGCATTGACAAGGTTTAGGTTATCCTTTAATTGTATGCCTTGCATCCATCTAGCATCTTCAAAAGGATAATTCTTAAACTTAATAAGATATCGTCGGATAGTCTTACCGCCTCTTAGTACCTTGTCTTCATGTCGAAGAATGGACTCGGCTCATACACAATGCTTTTCATGTGAGCCTATTAAAGCCTTACAAAGGAGAGCCACCTCAAGAACCAACTATTGAAGAGCCGATGATTGGGCAACTTGAGTTGATAGGCCATCTCATTGATTCGCCTAAGAATCTGAAAGGGACCATAGTACCTTTTTGCTAGATTAGCATAGTACTTTTGGTTATTTTAGCATAGTACTTTTGGTGACCCGTAGGATTCTTGCCTGTTGTGTGCCTTAATCGAGCCTTGGGAAACTTTAACAAGACCCAATCGTTTTCTTTAAAGGCTTGGGCTCTTCTGTGCTTGTCAGCAACAACCTTTTGCCTTTGCTGTGAGATAGAGATAGCATCCTTAATCTTTTGGAAAGATTCTTGTAGGTCTCGGCTATACTCATCTGCAGCGAAGATCTTCCCATGTACCTTAAGTAGCAAGGGACTTTTTGATCTTCCCTCAATTACCTCGAAAAGTGCTTTTCCTGTGGAAGTATGTACAGTGTTATTGTAAGCATACTCCACTAAGGGTAAGTACTTCTCCCATTGGGATCTTTGATCTACTTCCATTACATAGGCTTTTAGTAGATCGAGAATGGTTAGGTTAGCTATTTCACTTTGGCCATCAGTTTGTGGATGATAGGCCGAAGAGAAGTTTAGCCTTGTTCCTAAATTCTCAAAGAGACCCTTCCAGAAATTACTGGTCATTCTAGGATCTCTATCCGACACTATGGACATGGGCAAGCCATGGTACTTGAAAATTTGTGAAATAAAGAGGGTTGCCATTTGATGGGCTTTGATAGTCTTTTTGACAGGTATAAAATGAGCTTGTTTACTAAACCTGTCTACTATCGTCCATATTCCCATATTCCCATGGATAGACTTAGGCAATCCAAAGATAAAATCCATGGATATGCTCTCCCATGGTGAATTAGGGATTGGCAAGGGTTGAAGCAATCCAAGTTGCTTCCCTCTATCGAATTTTGTCTTTTGGCATACCACACATTTGGAAACATACTCTTGTATGCTCACTTTCATGGTAGGCCAATAGAAATATGTTTTAATTCCCTTTAAGGTAGACTGAATCCCTTTATGCCCTGCATAAGGTGAAGCATGAGATTCATACATTACTTTCTCACGTAGTGAGTTAGTAACGCATAGTCTATTGCCATAGAGAAGATAACCATCTTGTAAAGTAAATGGTTCTTCTTTCTTCCCTAATGCAAGGGCTGAAATCACATCTCTAAAATCGGGATCAATAGCATACTCATCTATCATTGAAGATAGATCATTGTGAGTTGCTATGGAAACCGCATTCACTCTCGGCCGTCTTGAGAGTGCATCAGCTACTTGATTATGCTTTCCAGCAATGTGAGCAATATCAAAAAGAAATTGCGAAAGGAAATTTGCCCACCTCATTTGTTTGTCGGAGAGCTTGGTATGTGTCCGTTCGCAGACTTTGGTGATCCGTTCGCAGAATGAAAGGAGTCCCCAATAAATAGTGCTTCCATGAGTCTAAGGCATGTAGAACTGCAAGGAGTTCTTTTTCGTATATGCCTAGAGCTTGCTCAACAGGGTCGAGCCTTTGACTCTCATAGCCTATGGCGTGTCCTTCTTGGAGCAAAACAGCTCCAAGGCAATCACCACAAGCATCGCATTGGACCTCAAATGGTTTTGAGAGATCCGGTAGTGTAAGCACAGGTTGAGAGATAAGCTTTTCTTTAAGCTTTTCGAAAGCATTGTTCTCCTTAGCAGACCATGTATACCTAACGCTTTTCTTTGTTAGGTCATGTAATGGTCCCACAATTTGTGAGAACTTTTCTATGAAGCGTCTATAGTATGCACACATACCTATGAAGCTTCTTAGTTCATGCAGATTCCTTGGTTTAGGCCATCCTTTTATTACCTCTAACTTGGATGGATCCATTTGGATGCCATCTTGAGAGATAATGTGACCTAAATACTGAATCTCTTGCAAGAAAAATTCACTTTTCTTTTGATTAACATAAAGTTTATTCTCTCTTAAAACTTGAAATATTACCTGGAGGTGTTGCTTGTGTTCCTCCAATGAATTAGAGTAGATGATAATATCATCAAAGAACACTCCAGTGAAGGTTCGATGAGGCCTGAACAGCTTCTCCATCAAGCGGTTGAATGTGGCTGGTGCATTGGTCAAGCCAAAAGGCATGACAATGTATTCGTAAAGACCAAATGTAGTACGAAATGCGGTCTTTACAATGTCTTGATCAACTATCCTTATTTGATGATAGCCACTTTTTAGGTCAACCCTACTGAAGTAGATCGATCCTTTTAGCTTATCAAATAGGTCTTCTACCCGTGGAACGGGAAACCTATTCTTGATAGTGATCCTATTTAGTGCTCTATAGTCGACACACATACGATATGTGCCGTCTTTCTTTTGCACTAATAGCACAGGTGAGCAAAATGGAGATGAGCTTGGCCTAACCATACCCTTCTCAACTAACTCATGCACTTGCCGCATAATCTCCTCTTGTTGAGCTTGAGAAATTCTATAAGGAGGTTTATTAGGTTTAACCCCTTGAGAAAATTGGACAACTCTAATTCCTTTTGGTTGCTTTTATTTTCTTTTGCTAAAGCATTAGGTTCATTTTGAGAGTCTTTAACAAAAATCATGTACACGGAAATAGAGCTCTTTATTGACTTGTTGAAAGCTGGTGTATGTACAATGGGGATGGTGTTACCCATTTCCTTAGCATCTATATACATGTCTTTTTCCCTGAACTTAAAGGAGATTCTCCTTTCAAGAAATTTAACATCGGCAGCCAGGCGGTCAAACCATGGTGCCCCTAGGATTACATCCTCATGCTTGAGAGGAGAGATAAAGAAGTCCTCTTTGTCCACATAGCCTTGGACATGAAGCCTCAATTTCCCGATTAAGGGAGTGACTGAAGCTTTTTGCCCCTTGAAGGCACTGTCTGCGGGTAGGACATCTCCCATCTCGTAGGATTGTATTCCTAGCTTGGTGGCCAACTCTATAGATATAAAATTGTGAGTAGAACCAGGGTCAAAGAGAATAAAAGCATCATGTTCTCTTACCTTTCCCCAAGCATGGCATAGAGGAGATCCTTTGTGGTGAGTTTGGTGAGTCTCCTCCTCTTGGATTTCAACCAAGGAAGCTCTAGGAGGATCTTGGCGGTTGTTCTTTTGGGGACAAGCGCGGTACGCATGCCCTTGTTCGCCGCACTTGAAACACCGGTTATCCTTACGATAACGCTCAAGCTCTTCAGGAGAGAGTTTATTCTTACCTTTGTAAACTCCCTTCTCTTTAGCTTTGTTGGAGTTACCCTTACGAGACTTTTGGACATTGTCCTTCCCCTTAGGCTCATTGGAACCCTTATTTTCCTGGGGCTTATTATTTCTTTTTGCCCCCGTTTGGAAATTGATTCGAGAGGCGACCATAGTGTGGTGTATTACCGCCGATATGGTACGTGGTCTTTGGGAGTTGACATACTTCGCCATTTCTTCGGTTAAGCCTAATAACTTATGTGTAGAGGAAATTAGCATGAACATAGTGGGCATTTCATTAGAATAGATTCCTAATGAGAATTACAAGAGTGCTTGGGTGGAGAGAGCAACAAAAAGCATAACACCTAGTTAGATAGCATCGACAATACTTTCAAAAGAGAGAGCAATTAAGCTATTGACAACAGTTGAGGACCGGATTTTCATGGAGCCGGTCCCCCCTCCAAAAGGATTTGTATTATGGTTTCTCCCATCAAGAGAGACATTGTACAATACAATTCTTTGTGTTCCTTCAAGACTAGCTAGTGCAATGAAGATGGAAACTTCATGCACTAAGCAAAACACTTAACAAACACAACCTGAATTATCCCCGTTCTCAGACCCAAGACCTTACACACCTTTGAAGATGGTGAGAGCTAGCAGGGTATGAGAGTAGATTGAGAGGAAGAAGGAGTATCTTACGAGAAAGATGTACATCTTCTCACATAATCACTCATATGTAGCATAACTTAGCTTAGTAATTAGCTTGGTAGAGGAGATGAGCATGCATTGAAGCTTGGCTCTTGGTTGGATTTGCATCCACATGCCAAGAGAGTGTTGATGTAGGCTTCTATCTCACAAGCTTGGAGTAGGTGATGAGTTCTCCATTAAAGCTTGGGAAGAGATAGTCTTCTCTTTCTTCACACATGAGCTTGTGTGAGTGTGTGTGTGATAATGCCTTGCAAAAATCAGCCCCCTCTCTCTCTTGGGCGAGCCCTCTTGCTAAATGCTCTTCTTGAAGCCTCATTGGCCCTCCCCAAGTCAAGCCAATTACAATTAAGCAGCATAAGTGATAGCCTTCTGACATGTGTCCCCCTTTCCCCTTTTGTGAGAGCTTTAGGTAATTAAATAATTAAAGTAAACTCTCATTGGACCCCTTTGCCTCCTGGCCAATAGGAATCAGGCAAGCCATGGGGCTCCTGAATGCTCATTGGACCCCTTGGGAGACTGCCCAATAGTCTTCTAGGAGACTTAATTCTCATTGGTTTCTTTTATTAAATGTTTTTAAATTAATTAAACTAGATTTACTCTAGTTTAATTTTCATTGGTCCACTTCAAGGGTCATCCAATAGAAATTGGGCACACCTTGTGGGCATCTGGCCTAGGGAGCTGACATGTGTCCCTCATTCCCTTTGTGTAAAGGGAGCCTGTGTGTGTGTGTGTGTGTGGCTTTCTATCTCATCCCCTACCTTTATGGCTCTCCCCCTCCCATGTAGGGATGTGCAAAGACTTTTAGGGCACACACAAAGCATCCAATTTTCCCTAGGGTTGACCTTTGGACACAACCTTTGAATTTTGGAACCTTAGCATTTTGGAAGTCTTAATGGGCTGAACCTTAGGGTCTTTTTAGCCCATTGTTGCACATGGCTCTTTTGCAGATGGCCCCCCCTTTGGATCCCTATTTTCCCTCCTTTGGATCCCTATTGTGGCCGGTCTGCTAGCTTAACCAATATTCTAGCTTTTTCTCCCCTGGCCTTCCCCACATTAAATGATCAGTTTAATATGAGAAAATCATTTAGGAGAATTAGATATTGATTATTATGACATCTGATGTGCACCAAGGTGACTTTCTTATGCTTGTTCCGTGTGACATAGAAATCTATCCAGTGTGGCTTGCAATGGCTTTATCTGACATTGATAATGAGCCTACATCACCAAACTACAGAAAACTCTTGATTCAATATTGGGCACCTTGCGTGAGAAAAAGTGGGATGACAGATACTCAAGCTTACAGTAATTGTTGGAAGGGTTATTGGGCTGTCAACTATAAGGACCCACAAGTGTGGGAAACTGTAGATGCAATTGTTTGGTCCTGGAGACCCAACAAAGAAGGACCATTTTCTAGAATAAAGATTCCAGAAAGGCATGCTCTAAAATCCAAAGAAGGCCTCACTCGTGCACATCAACCACACTTGGATCAAAGTTTAGATATGGTATCAAATGTGGAGTAGAATTATGTGGAGCTTCTATTGTGACTATACTAGTCAATTTGTAAACAAAATCTTTTTTGTATCTTCCTTTGTTTTATGTAATTTGTAGTTATTATTCAAATCCATGTGTTGTACATCCTCTTGACTTTTGGTGTTTATCAACACCACAATCCTATGAGAGTTTCACTTTATTTACTAACCACACACCTCAATTTTTTCCACTTTAAGTGGAAAATTCCCAAATTACATGAATTTAGTCGATTTGGAGATTCCCATAATGTGAGATTTTTACCAAAATACCTAATATGGTCTTATGTGAAAGACAAACAATCTCACATTGTTGAGCTTGGAGAATGCCCTTATAAGTTTCAGCTTCCCTTGTAAGAGATTTACAATAACCCGGAAGGCCCTTTTCTCCATCACCAGCAAAGGTCAATAAGCTTGTAGGATTGACAAACGGTGGAGATGCATTAGTCATTTGATTCTTAGGATAGAGAGAGCCTCTCGTCCAGATATCTATGTGTTTAGCTCCCTGAGCTCTGAGCGTGTCTATGGATGCGGGAGGTATATGTGTGTTTGCTTTACTATGCTTAATCAATGGTTGGTACTCATTGTGCAAATCAATGTGAAGGTGATATTTGGCTCGTTTCTGCGTAACATTTGTGTCATTTGAGGAGTGCGCCAGTAGCCAAATGTGCAGGTTTAATGGATAGTGAAGAGGTGAAGGCGCACCCGCCTTCGTCCCTCCATGTTAGCCTCATTCCCTCCATATTGACGAGGTTCATTCAATGCAACTGAAAAGAAGATTATCCCTCAATCATTACGAACGAACGTTCAGAAGAGTAAAGAATCTACTTAAAGTACACTTTTTTAACTTTTACCATGAAAGACCCACCTCTATTATTCGCCATATTTTCTAGAGAGAGAGTGCGAAAAATACATTTTCTTAGAAGGCCCTCCAAATGACCTCCGAAATTTCCTTATGTTTCAAGCCCTAATAAGGCTACACAAAATCATCAATAACCACATGATAGCCCAATTGAAAAGACCATGGGCCTTTTTGACTCTAACAATGAAGATGAATGCATAAAAAACCCTCATCATAGAGCCCTCAAAAGGTATATCACAGTTTGCTAAAGAGCTAGAAGAAAATAAGAAGGAAAAAAGGACAATGCAAGTTTTTTCTAAGTCTCTTGCCCCTTTTATGGATATTCTGTTGAAGAAGAAATTCTTTCAAACATGGAGATCTCAAAAGCCGAGAGGAAAGTGGAGAAGTCTAATGACCCAAACAGAGCTTTTGTTGCTATAGATAAACCAAATCAGAATAGCAAGAAATGAAGTGTCCCAACTTGAAAGGATTTTATCTAAATTGTAAAGGGATCTTAGACCCTGCTAGACCTATGTCTATAAAGAAACGAATGCTACATTTATCTTTACAACTTGATTTCTTCTCTCTGTTGGAGCTTAAAATTTCAGATCATGAACTGGAATGCAATCTTAACAGAGTAAGGTGAGGATATAAATGGTTTTTTACCAATCATCATCATGGTAGAGGAGAAGCTATTGTGGGAATCTCT
Organism: Adiantum capillus-veneris; assembly: GCF_014529385.1. Classification (NCBI taxonomy): domain Eukaryota; kingdom Viridiplantae; phylum Streptophyta; class Polypodiopsida; order Polypodiales; family Pteridaceae; genus Adiantum; species Adiantum capillus-veneris. Next base: position 23,352,407 of record NC_140958.1, read on the forward strand.
TGCAAATGGACCAACCTCATCCTAGACATTCACAAGTCTTACCTTGGGGGGTGCACTATGTAATCATGTTAATGTACCACGTGAGTTCAGTAGGAGGGGTTTTAAAATGCAAAAAATTTAGACAATTTAATAGAGATACATTAAAATAAGGGGGTTTTACATTTCATTTTGGCCAAATTTCCTAAAATAAGGGTCATTTTATTCATTCAAACATGTTCAAAAAGGAATTTTTTAATTACTCCTTGAACGCACATTATATAGGGGGGTACTGAATAGTGAACCCCCTGAGGATCTAACAAAGACATGTGAATTGTTGTCACTCTTTTTGAACCTATTAATTATACTCTTGCTAGTATATATGCTTCTAACTCTGTAATAGATAGATCACAATGCTGATAGGAAATGGCCAAGCTTCCCAAAAATATAGTCATAGCAGGTAATAACAATATGGTTGAAAATATTATAGACAGATCAAGGTCATTGGGCAAGGTAATTTTTGGATCTGCAAAAATTAATTGTGTGGATCTTCTTTGACACTTCGAATTTAATGGATGTATATGAAAATTGTGGCTTTATTTAGAGAAATAAGCACTGAGGTGAATGTTTTAGGGTAGCTAGGCTTGATATAGTTTACATGTCTGTGAATGTGATTCAAGAACAATGGTTGATCAAAGGTAACTCTGATGCTTTTTTGCTTCCGTCTAATCATAAGCCTGTACTTTTTGATCTGCTAAGGGTTGATATTTCTCATGAATCTGGTTGGATGCATCTTGATTAGTCTCTTTTTGATATCAAATGTATTAGGGGGAAAATGTAGGATATCCTACATGAGACCTTTTCCATGTTTTCTTCTCGTGCAAAGGCTTGGGAAAATTCAGCTAAATAGATGATTCCAAAAACCTCTCACATAGTATAAAAAGGTGACTAAAGAAATTAGAGTAAAGAGAGGAATGATGATAGCTGGGGAAATTCTTCAAATTGAAGAATTTCTCTCCAAAGCTGATCCTCCTCCCATCAATCAAAATCATACAACTTAAACATAGTGTCAGCTCACCTTAAACATAACGTCAGCTCACCTTGAAGGTAACAAGAAGGAAAATGTTGTGCTTAGATTGCACACTATAGTTTCTAGGGTCATCTAGTCCAATGCTTGCATACAGGGCTATGTTCACGAGTGTGATTGTGACCCACTCAACCTTTAACTCTTTTAAAATCTCACACTCATCTAGCTTGATGACAAACGTTACGAGACCATTGCACTCTTCGGGAGTAACATCAAATAACTGCACAATGTATGTCTGCAAGGCAATCAAATCATAAAAACTATTGTTATACTTGTCATATACGACTTCCTTCGCTTTTGGCGATATGTATCTTGATTCAATGTGAAAAGGATTTCCCAATGTTTGAAGCCGTTCACTTCTCGTCTCATTTTTTGGATAGAGAAAGGGTTTGGAAGTAGCATGTGCTTGATGTGAATATTTTTTTACTTGTTTTTGCATAGGCATGAGTAGGAGGAGTTAGAAAGCCAAACCCTTTCTTAGTGGAATAGCCTTGCAAATGACCTTATATACTTGTGAATGGCATCATATCCTTTATTCGATATACCAACTTTATCCAAACCATCCTTGGTTCTCCTTTAAAAGATTGTCAAGCTATTCGGCAATGATCTTACCATCGTGTTTGTCATCCAAGAGACCAACAATGTTTTTTGCATTCAATATGGACCCATAAGGAGACAAGGAGGTGATTATGTTGGGCTCCACTTCCTTGTTAGATGCAACAAAGATATGGGAATACATGTCAAAACTAAGAGATATGTCTAAGATCTTATGAATTTAAACTTAAAAAGGATAGGCTGACTTACTTGATGGCTTGCCCTCTTTTTTTAATTCCTTCGGAGCCAAGCTTAAAGTTCACGATGTCCCGTAGTCATTTTTTCTCTTTGTAGAAGACCTAATGTTGTTTTTTTTTCTTTGACTCGTTGCGTAAGCTCCTTGATGGTCTCCTTACCGCCTTCAACTTGATGAGTAGATTGCATAACTTTCTAGTGTAAGCGCACATACTCCTTGCATGCAATGTCTCTCTATCATTGCCAAACATCATTTCTTGCAGCCAACTACTTGGTGTAGCCAAGCAAGCCCTTGTGATCATTTCCCGCATAGTTCTCCAAAGAGGATATATCCTTGACAGGTTCATTGGATTTTGTGATGGAATGCTTTGGATATATTCTTCCATCCATCCACCAAAGGTCCACATTTTTCATGCCTTGTGATCTAAAGTTCTCCTTCGAAGCTTTGTAGTTGGGCTTACTTATTAATTATGGATAACTATGCTTGCATAACCGTGCTTGTATATAATCTATCAATATTCTATGGTTGGATTTAGAGAAGCCTGGTGGTACACTATCTCATTGCTCACTACCTCCACCCGCCATGTTCACACAAGAAGGTGTAGTGTTCACATCGATAATGGTAGGAGTTGATCTCAACCAACGCAAGCCTAGCGGTACCTTTTGTGATTGTTGACATGTAAGCTAAGGTTCGAGATGGTCTCTTGGTGTTTTCACTTAAAGAAGCCCTAACAATGCTAGAGGGTTGCTCACCCAAATGTAGGTGGGTTCGAAGGAGATCTTTCTTTTTCTTATGCCCAATCAGTGCGGGCCATGTAGGATGCGCATACCTTCCCTTCACTCTTCTGCCAATGTGGACCTAGCCTATAGCACAAAGCAAGGTTTGGGGCTCCACAAACAAACGTGAAATCCTTAGAAGGGGAGGAGGAAGAGTTGGAGTGGGGGCACCTGGGGGGCTAGGGGGTGTGGCGTTACTAATTGACACCGCAATTTTAGAGGGGATCATTGGTTGAAAATAGGCGTCGCATGTCGGTGAAGATCACAACTATTGATCCTGAATGTAAACTAGGTGTAAACTCGATAGTCATTGTGAACTACATGTAAATTTTGTAAGCTATGTGAACTATATTATAATCGTGTGAACTCGCTGTAAACATGAAGTAGACTCAGTGTGAACTAGGACCACAGTGGGCCAAAACTATGCAATATTATGCTACCATTTCCCTTGAATAACAAAACGCGCGGACAAGCATAGTGAGAACACATTCACCTCGTGACAAGGAGTCCAGAAAAGGAGGTGTCGAATAGTGCCTCCCTTCCCGCGGGGGGGGGGAGACACTACTTGACTTCTCCTTTTTTGGAGGGGATGTATGGTCCCATATTGTTGTTGATCGTGATCCATTTGGAGGAAAAATATGGATTGGCTGGGTTTGACCTTATGACCTTGCCATCTCATGGATGTGTTACCACTCTGCTAACACACACGATTTTTTATGCAAGGAAAAAGGTAGCATTACATTGAGTAGTCTTGGCACGCCAATGATCCTAGTTCACATCGAATTTACTTCAAGTTCATACTTACTTCAGACCACCAAAATGTAGTGCACATACCTTGCAATGTTCACATCGCGAGTTTGCACCAAGTTCACATTTAGCTCACAATACCAAAATGTAGTGCACATACCTTGCGGAGTTCACATATTGTTCACATTTGAGATCAATGGTGTATTCACCGAAACGCGACGCTGATTGTCAACTCGAGGTCCCCTCTAAAATTGGGGGGTAGTGGAGGCTAGCTGGCGACGCGAAAAGGAATGGAAATTGGCGGTTCTTGTAGGCCCGAGGCGTGCCGTCCCTGCCTCCGATTCCTCCCTTTTTTTCTGATCATCTGGCTTTATAATAAAAAAAGGCGTAGAATATAGTTGTGCAGTCGCATTCACCGACAATGCGACAAGGCATTTCAACGCCTCTCTCACATTTCAATTCCAGGTAGTCCTTTCGGCATCAACCTTCTTCTACATGCGATCACTGCTTTCTCAAGTTTCGGCGAGAAAGCCTGTTGTGCTCTTCTCTGCACTTTGCTTGTAGCCCCCCTTCCTGCATGAGGGCCTTTCTACACATCCAACAACACCATCCTTGCATTTATGACACACTCATTAACACTCTTAGTTTCCTGACAAGGCCCCATGACAACCCACCACAGACATTCTCAAGCTGATGGGCGCCCACCAAAAATAGCAACTCACTACGAGACCGAGCTAATATGGAGCCCCGCACGAAAATCTGTTATGTGGGCAGCATGCCTCTTGCTCATCGCATTTCTCATTTTCGCATCCATCTTCTCATCGGATTCATTAATCAATCTAATTGCAGAGGAGCAAGCAGAAATTGTTACTGGCACAATCTCTCCTTCTACGCAAGATCACATCCCTCCGCCACCTCCCGATTCAGACGTAAAGAAGCTTATCGATTTTTCCGTTGGTATGTATGGTTTTACCAATTGTGAGGTCTTCATATGTATGTAGATATGTGTGCCAATGCTGGTTCATGCACAAATGAAGGCTGTAATTATAGAACTGGCATTCCAGGGGGTTGCAACATATGGAGAGGTGACTGGATCCGACACCCGGACGAGCCTCCTTACACAAATTGGACATGCCCGTATATTCAGGCGAATCAAAATTGTATCAAGCTTGGCAGACCAGACCTTGATTTCTTGCAATGGAGATGGAAACCTCATGACTGTGAACTTCCCTTATTTGATGGGAAGTCCTTTCTCAAAATTCTCGCAGGAAAAAAATGGGCTTTCATTGGGGACTCGTTAGCGCGAAACAATTATCAGTCTGTGTTATGCCATCTTGCTCAGGTAGGATCAAGGGTCACCTGCAAAATGGCAAAACGGCAAAGCTATTGCATGTAGTTGAACTTTTCCGTGCCGTTTTTTCTGCAGGTTGAGACTCCGGAATGTACTTACAACGATGGTTGGGATGGGAATGTACATTGGCTGTTCCCATCTTACAACTTCACATTAGCTGTTGCATGGGCCCCCTTCTTGGTCCAAGGATTAGAGCAGGCGGAAGGCTATGCAGAGCGTGTTGCGAAGCTTGATTTGGATGTTTTGGATCAGAGCTGGGCACCGGCCTGGGTGCATGACTTCGACTACATTGTTTTGTCAGCAGCGCGTTGGTACTTGAGAACCTCTGTGTATTTTGTGCAAAATGAGCTAGTGGGCTGCAATATGTGCCCAATGCTGAATGCTACCGACTTGGGTTGGGCCTATGCCTACAGAGCAGCATTAAGGACCTCCTTCGATTTTCTGATCTCTTCAAATTACACAGGGGTTGTATTCTTCAGGACTTTCTCCCCTGAGCATTGGGAGAATGCCGCTTGGGATCAGGGTGGGAATTGCACGCAAAAATCCCCATTTAAGAGCAAGTCACATGCTTTAGATGGTCTGTCACAGGTCATCTATGCAATTCAGCTAGAAGAGTTTGGGAAGACGGTGCAGAGAAGCTCGGAGTATTCATTCAAGTTGAAGATTGTGGACACATTACATGCGGCGGTGCTACGGCCCGACGCGCATCCTGGCCCATATGGCCATTTCCATCCGAGGGTAACGAATGATTGTGTGCATTGGTGTCTTCCAGGGGCTGTGGATTCTTGGAGTGCCATGATTTTGCATGTGCTCAAGCATCTGTAGTTGTGTGTGTAGTATTGTGTATATAATTAGGGTGCCACTGTATAATTGTAGCTGGGGATGCAGCTCGCCTTGGGAAATTTTGGAGCCCTCAAGGATCTGCACGGGCTCTGGCATCACCATAATTGGCCCTCATTTGTAAATGTTTGCGCACATTGGCGCATTTGGGGAGGGGTGCAGACTCTCGACATCGTAACCAGAATAAAGTAGGAACAACACAAGCACACAAGCACGCAAATTTACTGTGTCAAATTTTACGAACATTGTTGTCGTATATCCTTCCCTAGTAGTATGTATATATTGAACAACCTCCTTCCAATACAAACAAAGTGAACTACTCTCACAATGGCTTGCCAAAATGTTTCCTTTTTCTTTTGGGAGAGAGAGAGAGAGAGAGAGAGAGAGAGAGAGAGAGAGTTTACGCACATGCCGATGAGAGCGCCAGTGGCTGTGCGCAAGGGCGTGGTGGATCTCTCGTGCACTTGTGGTGGGCTTCTACACATTTGCATCGCAAGCGGCCACTGCAGCACTGCATGTGCACATGCTAAGGAGGGAGGGAGAGGGGGAGAGATTTTAACAATCCCAAAGATATACCCAACGTGTCTTGAAGGCAAGAGTCGTCACTCATGTTGGATAGAGGGATCCCGGAGAGGGATAGCCAATCTACCACACTTTTGTCTTTCGAAATGACATCCCACTTTCCTCTCCTGGCTCACATACATACACACATCCATGGGAGAGATGGGTTGGACACATGCGACAAAGCACCGATGGGTACCAATGCTATAAGTCGCACTGCATCGATCGACATTGTAATGGAAATGGCCTATGAACTTTGAGAGTAGCGGAATTAGAAAAATTAGAGAAAACATTTTTGTGAGATTACTTTGTGAGCATAGAGGTGAACTTAATTGATGGTAGCAACATAAACATAGTACTTAGTTAACTTGGCATGAACGATACTTTTGCAAGAGAAAGAGTTTAGAGAACATGCAATAGTTTGAGGATCAGATTTATGTGGAGTCAGTCCCCCTTCCAATAGGCATTTGTATTATAGATTCTCCCATCAAGAGAGACTTGGTACAATACAATTTTTGTGTTCCTTGTACTTAGGTGATACAATGAAGATGGAAAGCTTCATGCATCACGAGCATAGCAGAAACTTTGCAAAAAGCATTAACTATCCCAATTCTCGGTCCCAAGGCCTCATAACACCTTTGAAGCTGGAGAGAGCTAGCGGGGAATGAGGGTAGGAAAGAGGAAGAAGAAACATTCCATAGGAGAAAGAAGTAGTTCCTTACTTATCATCACTCTTGTTGCTAGCATACATAATAGCATAGTAATGAAGATGGAGAAGATGGCAAGCTTAAGCATTGAAGCATGGCTCTTGGTTCGATTTGCATTCCATAGCCAAGAGTGTTGGTGAAGGCTCTCAACTTCTCTACTAGCTTGGAGGAGGAGATGGAGCTCTTGCACTTTGCATCTCACACAATGAGAGTGTGTGTGGGAGATTATGCCCCCCTTCTTGCTTTGTCGACCCCTCCTTGTAGCTCATGCTTGAAGCTCATTGGACCCTTCCAGGCCTAGACAATCACATGCAAGAGGCATATCAAGCAATAAGGGTAGGCTTGGGACAAGTGTCCCTCTTTCCCCTTTGAGAGAGAGGATTTGATAAATGGTAAAAAAAATTAATGAAATTAACTAATTTATCATTGGATCCCTTGGAGGCCAACCAATAGGCTTTAGGCACATCATGAGAGCAACATGGGTAGGGGCTTGACATGTTTCCTTGCTTTGTCTTCAAGCTTGAGCTCACCTTGTGTGTGTGTGTTCTCTCTCATCCCCCTAGCTTTAGCCCCCCCCCCCCCTTTGTGTAATGATACTTTGACTTTGTGGAACACGAGCACCTTAGTCAGCAAGCATGACAAAGCACCTCAAGCTTGGGTAGTGTTCCCACATGAAGCACCTCAAACTCCCTAGTAGGCAAGTACAACAAGCACCTTAGTCAGCAAGCACGACAAACACCTCAAGCTTGGGCCGGGTTCCTACCTCAAGCTCAACCCTAGCTTACCTAGGATCAAAGGACTTTTAACACTAACCTTTGGAGGTCTTTAATGAAGCTAACCCTAAGGTCTTTTAAGCTCCATTGGCTAGCCTTACATACCATCTCTCATTTGGACCCCTTTACCATTGGGCCCGTGTTGAGATAGATTTGTAAAGCACATGTCTATATTCTAACCCTTATTCCCGTTTATTCTCCCATATTAGATGATTAGTTTAATATGAGAAAATCATTTGGGTTGGTTAGATATTGGTTTTTATGACATTACCTCTCTCTTGAAATCATAGTCGTCCTCGACTATGAGGTAGAAGAGATAAAGCCTTAGTCATTAGTCAATCTTGCTTAGCGGCTAGAGGATCCCTTTTTACCCTACGAAATCTTTTCAAGATGGATGACTAATCCATTTGGTGCTTGGGAGACATAGCTGCCGTAAGCATGTTTGCTCTTTAGTCCATTTCATTTTCCCAAGTAGAGTGACAAATTCTACTTGGTGTTTGATAGACGCCGTTGGAGAGGGGGAATGGGGAAACACACCCGGCACAACAACAAAGGCCTCTCTATAGCTCAGGGTATCCACAACACCCCTATCCTCTCAGAAAACACCTTCAAAAACACACTTCTCACTAGCAGACCACCACCTGCTCTTTTCCCAATCTCTACATCCGAAAGTCCACCACACAACGGACATCTACTGCCACGGTCGGTCTCCACCCTTACACGCGCACACAGTCGCTCAATTTCTCTCTTTCACACAAAATACCGACGGTCTGGGAAGACACACATCCACACTGCCGGCACCGAGGGGGAACACAAGAGCATGAGAAAGAGAAGAGGGGAAGAGGAAAAGACAGCAAAATGGGGCAACAATGGCTTAATTACGCTTCAAAAGGCTTGCACGGCCATCACAATGGCCATTTTGAAGAGAAATTACAAAGGATTTGATAGGTACACTCCTTTGCTAAAAAACACTACAGCATAACCCAAAGTTATCGACGCCAGTACCTTTCCACGCAGATATCGACGTTCTTACACTCCGTCGATATGCGCGTCGATAAGTGCGTCGATATGGGTGTGAAAATACGTGTGGAAAGGCAAACTTTTCCACACGTATATCGACGCACATATCAACGCGCATATCGACGCTTAAAAATTGGGAAAAAAAAGGGGAACACGCTCGCAGGGGCCATTTTCGCCCTCAATGCACGCGCTCAGAGCTTGGCCAAAACTTGCGCAGCATGTATTATGGCACTCTTCCCCCCCCAACCCCTCTCTCTCTCTCTCTCTCTCCACATCGTGTGTGTGTGTGTGTGTGTGTGTGTGTGTGTGTGTGTAGGAAAGAGATAGAGAGAGCGAGAGAGAGAGAGAGAGAGAGAGAGAGAGAGAGAGAGAGAGATAGATATATTTTATTATCGTCCTCGGAGGTCAAATATGACCTATGGGACCAAAGTTACATGTGATGTAGTATGTGTATGGCTGATGAGTGACTCTCGATGCTCCAAAATTGTAGTGATGAGAGTCGCAATGGAGCATCGAGAGAGAGAGAGAGAGAGAGAGAGCGGTGTGTGTGTGTGTAGGAAAGAGAGAGAGAGAGAGAGAGAGAGAGAGAGAGAAAGAGAGAAGTGTGTGTGCGTGTAGGAAATTAAAGAGAGAGAGAGAGAGAGAGAGAGAGAGAGAGAAAGAGAGAAGTGTGTGTGCGTGTAGGAAATTAAAGAGAGAGAGAGAGAGAGAATTATGGTTTGCGTAAAAAAATTAAAATTAAAGAAAGAAATGAAATGAAATGTTATATTAACTCTTCAAAAGGCCAAAGTGACCTATGAGAACAGAAAGTTATAATGTGGTGGATCTGATACAAAGTCAGAATAACAAGATGACAAAATGACAAAATAAAATATTATGGAATCCTAAACTATTGGGTGTGGACTAAGCAGCTAAAACAGCTAGCTAGGATAGGTAGATCATAGGAGATCCACCATCTGTCGCGCAGAAATTTCGGCAGAGTTCCCTTCGTTTTTTTTGAAAAGTTTATGTAAAAATGAAGGGAACTCTGCCGAAATTTCTGCGGGAGCATGATTGATTTTGGTGCCGCTCGCTTTCTTGGGCAGAGGACAGGCAGTCTGGCTGTGGCTGTGTCCATCTTTTCATTAGGCACAGGCGAAGCTGCCTATCCTCTGCCCAAGAAAAACTTTTTCTGTTATGGTCGTCGCTATGCGCATTGCTAAGCTCGTCGCTATACGCGTCGATTAAATTACCTTTCGACGCGCATATCGACGCATATAGCGACGATTTTGTAGGGATGCGTATAGCAACCGGCATAGCGACGGAATGCGTCGAAACCTGTGACGAAGGTCTCCTTTTTTGTTGTAGTGAGACTCACTCTGCAGGCTTCAAACGACACAAAAAATCCCCCATTTCATTAGAAAAATGGCTTCTATAGTGGGGGGTCTTCAACTTTAGAATCTGCACCTTAATTGGCCCATCTGGCCTCCCAATTTAGAAACTTGAGGAAAGGGGAAGCTGCTTCATTTCATCTGCTCTCTTTGCACTTGAGGGGGGGTGCTCTAGCGACATCGCTAGTGCCCCTTGGTTTTTGTTTCCCCCTTTTTTCCCTCTTAACCTTACCCTTTTTTACCTTTGAATTTGGCCCTTTGGGCTTTTGACCCATCAGCACTCCATCTGACCACCTTGGCTTGGCATGGACTCAACCCTTAGCTCCCCTTGAACTCTCTCCTACCATACCACCTTTGGAATTCCCCATTTGATCTCCAACCACCTGCCTTGGACTGCCTTTGTTTGGTTCTCTCAACTGATCTCTGCCCGGTTCTCTCGGCCGCGCCTTTGATGTGCATCTTTCCCACTCTCTCATAGAGAGAGAAATAGACCTTGCACTTGATCTATCTGGGGTCTTGTCACTCTGCCCAACCACACTCTCCTTTCTCTCCTCATTCCCCCCTGGGACTACCCCCTACTGCATGCCGGGGAGGCACTAGCGATATTGCTAGTGCCCTCCTCCCTTGCTTTCAAAAAAGGGTCCTTCAAGGGCCTTGGAAACACGACCCGTTCGGGCGCAATGCCACATCATCAGCCATTTCTGGCAAGCCGCCCACTTCAACCACTGGCCGCCGGCTACCGTCGCGCGTAGCCTCCGCCCTCCAAAACCGCCATGTACGGCACCGCGCAAAGCCGGTGAGCGGCCCCACATTTGAACTCCATAGCCATGAGCTCCAACTCCCTCGTATGCTTTCAAAGGGGGCCACACCCTAGGATATGTACCCTGAGCGCCCGCTTCATGGTTCGCATATGGGTCTATCCAAATGCCACGTGGCATTCGCCCATGAGCTGCCTTCAATGACCCTCTTTGAGTACTAACAAAACTCTCTTAAGAACTTCCCCATGGTGTTTCTTTTAGCCTGCAACATTTGCTTGCTCACACGCTCAATGCACAGTCCATCAAGCCCAGTGAGAGGACCTCCTTGCGTGCTCTGACCCCCCCCCCCCCGGCCCTTGTCGCCATTTGACTCTCCTGAGACTGCAAACTAGAGTCATCGAAAATGGAAAAAAACACCTGTGATCGGTCCTCGGGTAATTGCTCCAGACTTCATCGGACTATAACTTGGCACTCAAGGCTCAGAATCATGCGCCATCAATTTTTGCTTACTCTGCAAGATGCATGCTACCCTTTAGAATCTTTTTGAGGTTCAAGAAATGCCAGATGGCACGATTTCGAATGCGGTCAGGTGGGCTCAAACCCGACCCCCAACAAAACTTCAAATGATCATAACGTGTTATCTGGAGCGCTGATTTGCAATCCAAGAAGACATGGATGATCTATAATTCGAGCTCTACACATCTACCTGGGCCATCTGTCCCCAACTGCCCTGCCCATCGGGGATCTGCAACACCTTCTAACTTTGAACTTCAGTATCTTGCACACCGGGGCTCCGTTTGACGAGCCGTTTAGACCCACTTCTAGAGCACATCAAACACTACATTCTAGAGCCTAACTTGGCACTTTGGGCACCTTGATCCATCATCCCATCTGTACCATCCTTTAGATCTTTTGGCCTAAAAAACCGCATCAAGCATACATTTCCGCTACCCTTTGGCTGCCCAGGACCGTGGTACCTGCCCTAGCCTTTTGCATTGCACCTGCCTACAGCCTTTGCCTAGCATAGATCACTTTCCAAACCAACTTTGGTTGCACCATCATTGCCCAGTGTTAGGAAATAAGACGTAGCTAAATAGATAATTGAGTAGATTACTTAATGGAGAGAGACAGATTTATATACACGAGATTATAGAGTAGAGAGAGAGAGAGAAAGTACACACGATATACGTGGTTCACCCAATGTGGGCTACGTCCACGGGAAAGCAGCCACTCAATGGCTTTAGTACTTCAAAACAAGAAGTAGTTTACAAAGGGATTATACCCTTAATGGAGCTCCCACCTTGCTTCACTCTCACCACCTCACACTCACCTTGTTACATCAACTTCACACTATGAAATGTGTGTAGAAATGGCCTCCTTTTATAGGCCAAAAGGGTTGCTCTCTCTTATGAGATACAGCCATGTGTAGCCGCCCTTGTGCGAATAAGTCCAAATCAGACCCTCCAATCCACCCATGTGTGGCCGCCCTTGAGAAGACAAGTCCGCTTTTGAATTCGGCCACCGGCCATTGAATTCGGCCACCGACCACCGGCCATTGACTTCCGACCACCGGCCACTGGCCATTGACTTCAGACCACCGGCCACCGGCCAACCGACCGGTTGTTTTCCGACCACTTTCCGGCCGCTGTCCGGGCATAATATTCCGACGAAAAGGAATATTCCGGTGAAAAAAAGTCTCAGGGGCCTCCGCCCCCGAGGCCTTTAAAGTTGCCCCTGATTCTTGTCCGTGAAAATTTTGGTTTCCGGTGAGTGATTTTCCTTCACGCACGATGGCTTCTCCTCATAATGGGGGCCTTACAAATGTGCGCTTTTACCACAGAAAATTACAAGGGTAAATCAGGCTCCATACTTAACAATCTCCCACTTGGAGACTGATCTCCAAACCAAACCTGTGATTGCTTTCCATTCTGGCTTCTTATCCTTGAATGCCGATTGAAGATGAGCAAAAGCTCAACTTCTCCTTGTTGACCACCTTTGTAAACATGTCTGCAGGATTTTCACTTGTATGCACCTTTCCTAGCTTTAGTTGGCCCTCTTCCAAAAGAGTGCGTATGAAGTGATATCTCACCTCAATGTGCTTTGTCCTTGAATGAAAGGCTGAGTTCTTCGCAAGATGGATAGCGCTTTGGCTATCACTGTACAAGACACAATTGTCTTGTTTGAATCCAAGCTCTAATCCAAGCTCTTCTAAGAATCTGTGAAGCCACAGAATTTCTTTGCTTGCCTCCGTCATTGCTACATACTCTGCTTCCGTGGTAGAAAGTGAAACCACTTTCTGCAGCTTTGAAGCCCAGCTTACTGCTGTGCCTCCAACCGTGAACACATAGCCAGTAGTGCTCCTTCGAGTATCTTTGTCACCTGCCATATCTGCATCAGCATACCCTTCTAGAAAAGTATCAGTTCCTCCAAAATACAAAGCATTTGTTGTTGTCCCTTTTAGATACCTAAGTATCCACTTCACAGCTTGCCAATGCTCTTTACCTGGGTTGTCCATGAACCTACTCACAACTCCCACTGCATGTGCAATGTCTGGCCTTGTCCAGACCATAGCATACATTAGAGAACCTACCGCTGCAGCATATGGAACTTTAGACATATAGGCTATCTCCTCTTGTGTCTTTGGACACATATCCTTCGTTAGTTTAAAATGACCAGCCAAAGGTGTAGAAACTGGTTTTGCATTTTGCATTGCAAACCTTTCTAGTACCTTCTTGATGTAATCTTCTTGAGATAGCTTTATTGTCTTCTTCGTCCTGTCCCTTGATATTTTCATACCAAGTATCCTCTTTGCAGCACCTAAATCTTTCATTGAAAAAGATTTGGACAGCTCTTCTTTTAGGTCTTTGATGTCCTGCATGTTAGCACTTGCAATCAGCATGTCATCAACATACAACATTAGGATGATGAATTTCCCATCTCCCAAATTCTTCGTGTAGACGCAGTGATCCGAGTTGCATCTTGTGAATCCATGATCCAACATCCATCGATCAAACTTCAAGTACCATTGTCTTGATGCTTGCTTTAAACCATACAAGCTCTTCTTTAATCTGCAAACCATTTTCTCCTTACCTTTTACTTCATACCCCTTTGGTTGAAGCATGTAGATTTCCTCCTCTAAGTCATCGTGAGGGAATGCCGTATTTACATCCATTTGCTCGAGATTTAGATCATGAGCAGCCACAAGGCTTAAGACAAGCCTAATTGAGTTCATTTTTACAACAGGAGAAAATATTTCATTGAAGTCAATACCTTTCTTTTGAGAAAAACCTTTTACCACAAGCCTAGACTTGTACCTTTTCTTCCCACCTTCTTCTTCCTTTAGCTTGTACACCCATTTGTTTTGAAGTGCCCGCTTACCTTTAGGCAACTCAACCAACTCCCATGTTTGGTTGCGATGTAGTGAGTCCATCTCCACTTGCATGCTCTTCGTCCATTCTTCTTTGGATTCATGTTGCATAGCTTCTTCATATGATTCCGGCTCTCCAGAATCTGAGATCAAGAGATGGTTGAAGGAAGGAACAAACCTTTCTGGAGGTCTACTTGCTCTTGTAGATCTTCGGGGAATAGATTGAGGCTCCTCATTTGGTTGACGTTGTTGCACATTGTCACCGTTTGCAGTCCTTGAGTCTTCACCGTCCTCAAGTTCCATGTACTCATCACCTGTTTCTTTTGTTTGTTTTCTTTCCAAGTAATCTTTGTACATATTTTGTTCGTTAAAAATTACATCCCTACTCCTTAAGATTTTACCATCTTCAGGATTCCATAGGCGATACCCAAAGTCTCCTTCTCCATAGCCAATGAAGAAACACTTTTTGGACTTTGCATCTAGCTTTGATCTTAGGCTTCTATCTATGTGCATGAAAGCCTCACACCCAAACACTTTGAGAAATGCATAATTCACCGGTTTACCTGTCCATGCCTCTTCTGGAACTCCCCCATCCAATGCCGTTGAGGGTGACCGATTGATTAAGTACACAGACGTACTTACAGCTTCCTCCCAAAGCTCAAGCGGTAGGCCTGCATGTAGCCGCATGCTTCGTGCTCGTTCCATGATTGTCCTGTTCATCCTTTCCGAAATCCCATTTTGTTGAGGTGTCATTGGGGTTGTCCTTTGCCTCCGAATGCCATTGCTAGCACAAAAGCTTTCAAAAGCTTGGCTGCAATATTCGCCTCCATTGTCGGATCTGAGGCATTTAACCTTGGTACCTGTTTCATTCTCCACAAAGGCTTTCCACCTTTGAAATATGGAAAATACATTGGATTTATTCTTCATGACATAAACCCATGTTTTTCTAGTCGCATCGTCTATGAATGTTACGTAGTACAATGAGCCACCAAGTGATGGTGTACTTGCAGGACCCCAAACATCAGAATGAACCAACTCAAGTTTTTTATTTTTTCTTTCATTTTCTGATTTTTGAAATTTTACCCTCTTTTGTTTACCATAAACACAATCTTCACAGAACTCTAAGTCCACTTCTTTCAAACCTGGTAGAAGCTTCTTTGTTTGAAGGATTTGCATTCCTTTGGCACTCATATGCCCAAGTCGGTAGTGCCACACCGCACTGTCAACTTCTGTAGTTGATGCACAAGCTGAAGGTTGCGTGCTAACAGTACACAAGTAAAGTGTACCGACTTTTTCACCCTTGGCAGCCACCAAAGATCCCTTTGAGATCTTCCACCGTTTGTTTCCGAATGCAATGTTGTGACCTTCATCGTCCAATTGTCCTGTAGAGATCAAATTTTTGCGAAGAGAAGGAACATGCCTAACATCTTTAAGCTTCCATTCATTTCCGTTAGCAGTTTTGATAGAAACTGTACCTTTGCCGACAATCTCACAAGCTTCATCATCTCCCAAGTATACATACCCAAAATTACCTTTGGTGTAGTTTTGGAAATGTTGCTTGTGTGGTGTCGCATGGAATGAAGCCCCGGAATCTACTATCCAGGAATTAGACACATTGTCTAATGAGAGAATTAGAGCATCTTGCTCTACTTTACCTACCACATTGGCCTCCGATGTTGGCTTGTTGTCTTGAGACTCTGTCTCCTTCTTCTTCTTGGACCAGCAATCCTTCTTGACGTGGCCCTTCTTGCCGCAGTTCCAACATTCAAGAACTGACTTTGTGCGTGACTTGCTCCGCCTTGAGCGATCACGACCCTTTTCGTTTTTGAACCTCTCCTTAAGCCTTCCTCTTGTTTCCACTGAGAGTGCAGCACTTGATGATTCTCCTGTGCTTCTCCTTCGCATTTCCTCGCTTAGGAGAACACCCACAACGTCATCAAACTTAAGAGTATTTGTGCTAGAGATAGAATTACTTACAGCCATCACAAGGCTGTCCCAACTATCCGGTAGAGATGATAGTATAAGGAGAGCTCGCACTTCGTCATCGAAATTGATTTTCACTGATCGAAGTTGACTTATGTTTGTGTTAAAGTCATTTAGGTGTTCTGCAACTGAACCATTCTCTGCCATCTTTAGATTGAACAAGCGCTTCATAAGAAATACCTTATTGGATGCCGATGGTTTCTCGTAGAAGTCGTCAAGTGACTTCATCAAGTCCTCCGTGGTCTTCATCTCCGAAACATTGAAGGCCACCGTTGACGCCAAGCTTAACCGGATTGTTCCCAGTGCCTTTCGATCAAGGACAATCCATGCTTCATCGGCCATTGTTGCGGGCTTCTTCGCAAGACCGCCTAGTGGAAAATAGAGGTCCTTCTGGTAGAGATAGTCTTCAATCTGCATCTTCCAATGTTGGTAGTTTTTGCCGTTGAACTTCTCAATCTTGAGCTTCCCTTCCTCCGCCATAACTCCCACTCAATTCAAGGAATCCTTTCCTTGAGATAATTTAGCTACGAGCAAACCTTGCTCTGATACCAGTTGTTAGGAAATAAGACGTAGCTAAATAGATAATTGAGTAGATTACTTAATGGAGAGAGACAGATTTATATACACGAGATTATAGAGTAGAGAGAGAGAGAAAGTACACACGATATACGTGGTTCACCCAATGTGGGCTACGTCCACGGGAAAGCAGCCACTCAATGGCTTTAGTACTTCAAAACAAGAAGTAGTTTACAAAGGGATTATACCCTTAATGGAGCTCCCGCCTTGCTTCACTCTCACCACCTCACACTCACCTTGTTACATCAACTTCACACTATGAAATGTGTGTAGAAATGGCTTCCTTTTATAGGCCAAAAGGGCTGCTCTCTCTTATGAGAGATAGCCATGTGTAGCCGCCCTTGTGCGAATAAGTCCAAATCGGACCCTCCAATCCACCCATGTGTGGCCGCCCTTGAGAAGACAAGTCCGCTTTTGAATTCGGCCACCGGCCATTGAATTCGGCCACCGACCACCGGCCATTGACTTCCGACCACCGGCCACCGGCCAACCGACCGGTTGTTTTCCGACCACTTTCCGGCCGCCGTCCGGGCATAATATTCCGGCGAAAAGGAATATTCCGGTGAAAAAAAGTCTCAGGGGCCTCCGCCCCCGAGGCCTTTAAAGTTGCCCCTGATTCTTGTTCGTGAAAATTTTGGTTTCCGGTGAGTGATTTTCCTTCACGCATGATGGCTTCTCCTCATAATGGGGGCCTTACAAATGTGCGCTTTTACCACAGAAAATTACAAGGGTAAATCAGGCTCCATACTTAACACCCAGCCCCCTTGTTGAACATTTATGTTCGACTAAAAGCATATTTACAAAACTTCGGAAACTTGCACACCAAACTGACAACTGAAAGCACTAGTAAAATCACAACCCTATGTACAGGCTATGTACACAAAATTCATCTTCTTTTGCACACTGCATACTTTAGGTGTCCACCCCCCTTGGCTACAATTTGATGCACCTTGGGCACTAGATCCCTCTCAAAATACAACTTGAGCCGCACCCCGTTCACCTTGTTCCTAAGAAGCTTGCCATTTGCCCTTACTAACTAATAGGTCCCATTCGGAAAGGCCTTTTGCACTTTATACGGACATGTCCACTTCTTCTTGAACTTGTTCTGGAATGTGAAATCCAGATATCTTTCATACTTCATGACCATATCTCCTTCCTCTATCCTCTTGTCTGGCAAGTTCTGATTAAACTTGGCAACCTGCTTCTCTCTTTGCTTCACATGTAGTCTGGAGAAGCCTCCAAACCGGCTATCCGATCGTGTAGAACTCTTTATTGAATGGCATTGACACACTGTTAGTCTTGGATATTCTTTCAGTAAAGTGTTATTGAACCTTAGTAATTTACTTTTTAGTTTGTAATTAGTGAAGGGCTTTGTACCTCTTCATTCTTCCTAGTAGTTGGCCTCGCACCTGATGGTAGCGCGTTGTATGAGAGAAGGACGATAAATGAAAGGCTATGGCTATGAAGATTCTGTGTTTCTCTATGTATTTTGTCTTCAGTTTCCATTCAGTACCCCGATTCTGTTCTGAACCGGTACAGGTACTACAACTGTTCTGATTCTGTGAGGTGATGATTCACTGCCTTAATGGTTGATTTAGTTGTTATTCCCACTCCCCTATGCCTCAATAACACTTGGTGATCCTGCTGATTGTGGAGCAAACTTTGATCAAAGCCTTGATGTGCAATGGGGTCTAGTTGGGGCATAGGGTTGTGAACCTGAAGATTTCCTGCAAGCATTCTCTAATTGGAAGTCAAAGGAGGAAGAACACGAAGATTACAACCTGATTTTCCTTCAGGACTATTTTCCCAAATTGCCTGGTGATTTAAAGCTTTAGGTTGCTTCTAAGATTTTTCAGTTTTAGAAAGCACAGTTTTTGCCTTTTGGATTAGTGAATGGTCCAATCACTTTGGTTAACTACACTATTAGACAACTCAAATTTTTCCTCAAGATCACAAGTAGAAGGAGACCTGTATGAGTGATTTAGGGGATGAACCACCAAAACTCTCCTATGGCACCAGGTTTCAGAGAAGGAGACATGAACCATGGATGGAATCTCAAATTTAGAGATCATGGGTCATGGAGGGAAAGAAATTCTTGAAGTAGGAGCAGTTACAGGTTTGCCACCAATTCCTGAAGAAACAAGACCTGGAGAGACCAACAACACAAGTGGAGACGAACAACAGGAGGAAGGGGAAACATCTTCACCTCGACCGACAATGCAGGGAAGAAACCCAACTCATGAAAGAGTCATCCATCAGTTAGTTGGCATTCAGGCAGTCTAGCAGTTTTTGAGGGCAAGGAGGCAACTGCATTTTCCTAAACCACCACCTTTACCATTGTTGACTTTTCATCCTTTAGGAGATCAACCAGTTCAGCCAGTACCCATTATGGCACAACCACCACTCAACCCTAAATTTCACATTTTGTTAACATTTTGACATTCTGCCCATTAGCACTCTCGACTAGACCATTGCATTGGGGGTGATAGGGTGAGGAAAACCGATGCTGAATCTTTAGATTTTCCACTAATGCACGCATGAGCTTGCTTCTAAACCCATGACCCCTATCAGAAACTAGCACCCATGGAACACCAAAACGGCAACAAATGTTATCAAACACGAACTGAGCCACCATATTAGAATCTACTTCCTTCACAGCCTTGGCCTTGACTGTAAGATAATCAATGGATACCACCACGTACTTCTTACCACTTGTAGACGTTGGGAGAGGACCTATGGCATCCAAACCCCACTTTTCAAAAGAGCTTTGTGCGATGATGTCACGTTGTGACTCCGCTTCCATTCGTCTTTCACCTATGGTCTGACAATCGTGACACATTTTACACCAGTAATGCACGTCCTTCACTAGGGAAGGCCACCAAAAGCCTGCTCTAAGCACTCAAAACAGAACTTGTTCTTGGCCCTGATGTCCACTTTCTTCGTGGCATTGTTCCAGTACCATACCTATCTCTTCTTTATAGCACCCTCCTTAGCACTCCGTCACGCCCATAGTTCATTAGATCTTCACCTACCATTGTGAATTTGCGGGCTTGTCACACCACTCTTCTTCTTTGCAACTTGGACAGACCCTCTGGACATTGCCCTGTACTACAAAATTCCTTAATCTCCTTCAGAGTCTCCCTACCTACATAAGTGGTTGGGGCCACATATAGACCTGCAACATGAACCTGTACTTTGCTACTTGCTAACTGGTCCGCCTCTTGGTTTTGCTGCCTCCTGCAACATGCACCTGTACTTTGCTACTTGCTAATTGGTCCGCCTCTTGGTTTTGCTCCCTCCTTACATGCTTGAATTGAACCTCTTAAAAAAATTTAGCATTTTCTTGATGGAAAAGAACCAGTGCTTCAAAGAATCCCGCTTTACCTGCCATTGGCCTAGTAGTTGCTTGATGACTAGCAACGCAACTTTCTTCACCACCAACCTGCAAATGCCGAACTCCATACATTGCTTCAAACCCAAGTGCAGAGTAAGATACTCTACCTCACTATTGGTGTGGACATACTCTAGATCATACGCCTTTGAAAATATAGCTTTGCCGTGTGAGTCGTGTATCACCACACCTCCACCTGCCTTTTGGACTACCCTTTGATATGATCCGTCGAACCAAATTGTAAAAGCATTCTCCAAATCAGGCTCCTCCTTAGCTTGAGTCTCACACCACCCTTGGATAGGTTGGCAAATCGACGGCCTTGCTGACAAGAATGTCCGCCAAGTGAGACCGACTCGTATGATCTACCTTGAACTGGAACTCGAACTCTTGCAGCTGCAATGCACACTTCATAATCCTCCTTCCCAGCTTCAAATGTAGCACTACCTCTGGCAATAGATTGTTAGCTGTCAACACAAAAAATTTGTGCACAATTAAATGAACCTTAAACTTCCTGCAAGTGAAGACTAAATCCATCACCCATTGTTCTGCTTCGGTGTAGGTAGCCTCTTCTGCTCTAATCACCCTGCTCTCAAAGTATATCAACTTGTAGCTCCTTCCTACCTTTTGCAATAAAACTGCTTCAATAGCAACCGTGCCTACTGCCATAGACACATAAAGTCATTCTCTCGATTGAGAGGACACACCATTGTCGGGGGATTTGTGTTCGAAAGGTGATCCAGGAAGGCACGGGGCCTCTAGGTGTGAGAGGTGTGTGGAAGAGAGTTGCATCAAACACAATTAATGTGGACAAAGCTTAAAACTGACAGCTTGAACACGACTCTGAAGCTTGATTACCCAAAATGGACAATTAACAGTACCACTATTTAATCAAATGTAAATGGAGGATTTTATGCTCTTTACATGGTTTAACCTGCCTTAATCCAGGTGCTAATTAAGAAAATCAAACTTCAATGATGATGATAATGTCCAATCCGATGGTAATAGCTATTAATTGGACTGTCGAGCTTGTTTTGACAAAGTTCCTCTCCTTCTTTGTTCTTCCTCTGCTGCTTCAAGGTCGAGAAAGAGAAGTTGATATTCTCTTTGGCTATGGCTATGGGAGCTTAGATTTGAGTGGGCCTATCAGGCTTAGGCTATGGAGTTTAGCTTCGACTTCAAATGGGCTTAAGAGGATTTGATTAAGAAGTTGGCTTATGAGGGCTTAGAATGAAATTCGAATGGCTAGGGAGGCTTAACATAGGATTAGATTAGTTTAGAGCGGTTTTGGAGTTTAGATTAGAGCTAGCTTAGGAGATTAGCTTAGGATTATGATGGATGAAGGAAGGTTTGGATTAGACTTGCATGCCTAGGATAGGATTCGAATGGCCATGGAGGCTTAACTTCGGATTACCATGGTTATGGAGGCTTGGATTAAGCGGCTTAGCAAGCTTGGGTTAAAGAGCTCAAGGGTTATGGCCTTTGCCCCCCCCCCCCCCCCCCCCCAAAGAGAGAAGAAGCATTAGGAGGCCTCATCCCCCCTTTTTAATACAAGCGGGCTTGGGAGTTTGCATGGGAAACTGCTTTTACTATTTTCGGCCAACCCCAATAACGATATCGCTAATGGGCAGCACCCCTTGGTGACATGGCATGGCCGAGTTTGACATGCACAAAAATTGCCAAGGATGGTACCAAACGGGGCGCCATGGCCTGGTGAGCAATTCTCGTCACTTCAGTGGCATCATTCGAGCGGTCCTCTACTTCTCGCGAGCTCCTTTTTCTCCCTTTCACCCTCGCTGGGCTGCCGTTCTTGCTGGCTTCCTTTCCATTCACACTCTAAAGACCCATTTTTGGGCTAGTGGCCATAATCTTTTTGTTTTAGTGGGCGGTCATCTCCCTTGGTGATTGAGTGGTCGGCCCCTTTAGGACATCACATATGGCATACATATTGGGCAAAGCATCACATGTAGCATGTACATGGGACAAGCACTGCTGCTCCTTTGCTGCTGATGACCATCATTGCTAGTGGAGACGACCTTCGGTTGCCACCATACTTGGCATATATATCGACCAAGGCATTGCCATGGTAAATGTAACATTTAATGGCCTAATAACTTATGTGTAGCAAAAATTAGCATGAACATAGTGGGAATTTCATTAGAATAGATTCCTAATGAGAATTACAAGAGTGCTTGGGTGGAGAGAGCAACAAAAAGCATAACACCTAGTTAGATAGCATCGACAATACTTTCAAAAGAGAGAGCAATTAAGCTATTGACAATAGTTGAGGACCGGATTTTCATGGAGCCGGTCCCCCCTCCAAAAGGCTTTGTATTATGGTTTCTCCCATCAAGAGAGACATTGTACAATACAATTCTTTGTGTTCCTTCAAGACTAGCTAGTGCAATGAAGATGGAAACTTCATGCACTAAGCAAAAAACTTAACAAACACAACTTGAATTATCCCCGTTCTCAGACCCAAGACCTCACACACCTTCGAAGATGGTGAGAGCTAGCAGGGTATGAGAGTAGATTGAGAGGAAGAAGGAGTATCTTACGAGAAAGATGTACATCTCCTCACATAATCACTCATATGTAGCATAACTTAGCTTAGTAATTAGCTTGGTAGAGGAGATGAGCATGCATTGAAGCTTGGCTCTTGGTTGGATTTGCATCCACATGCCAAGAGAGTGTTGATGTAGGCTTCTCTCTCACAAGCTTGGAGTAGGTGATGAGTTCTCCATTAAAGCTTGGGAAGAGATAGTCTTCTCTTTCTTCACACATGAGCTTGTGTGAGTGTGTGTGTGATAATGCCTTGCAAAAATCAGCCCCCTCTCTCTCTTGGGCGAGCCCTCTTGCTAAATGCTCTTCCTGAAGCCTCATTGGCCCTCCCCAAGTCAAGCCAACTACAATTAAGCAGCATAATGTTGAGATGTCGAGCTCTACACCTTGAGCTGGCATCCACTACGGGTCTTGGCCGCTTATGGCATTTACTCACTGGCGCGTTGTCGAGAAATTTGCTGTCTTGCCAGGAAAGCACCGGGCTTATGGCTGTGAGAGTTTGTGAGAGAACTCAACAAAAACTATATGAAGGAGTTAAACCATAGATTCCATGAAGAATAGGGTTTGGAAAGAAGTGCAATCAAAGAAGACTCACTCTTTCTCTCTTGCACTCACACACACAAAGAAAGAACGCAAAAGAGAATGTCAAAACAATACGAAGATGAAAACATCAAGGCTATGGTCATATCGTATCATGGGTAATATGAAAGGGTTAATGGATGAGTTAATGGCATTCAATCTTGGCTGACCAAATAGGCTACGAATTGTTCTTTGGAATTTTAGTTTTGTGCTTACCATAATATATATATTTTGTCTACTGATTGGGATTAATTGTGTGTACAAATCCTCTTGGTTCATAGCAAGATAACTACGCTCACATCAAAAGAAAAATTATAGTCTATGAGAGGTAGTATGATGGGATCCGGTGATAGAAGTATTTCATTGAGCCTTTCAGGGCTGAAGAGAAACACTATACGTTGTTGAAAGTGTATTTTACGGCTAATCCATACGTTAATTCTAATAGATCGTACAGAGTGAAAGCGATAGAAATGATCATCATGTGGGTTATTCATCTAGGATAGTATGTGAGAAATGTAGATATGAGAGAAGTGAAGAGATGAGAAGTTTCCCTCCCAAGCCCTTTTCTTGCCCGTAGGCAATAAGGATACTGCGGGGAGAGATGTACCTGTAGCAAGAGAACCTAGAGAGGATGAATTACTAAGAATGAGAGAGATAGGTTTGGTTAAGGAGATGAGATTAGATACATATATATATATATATATATGTTGGATTAGAGATGAAAATGAAAACAACAAGAAATCAAGAAAACATCAATGTAGAACACATCTTACTTGAAACCCTTCGGCACCATTATTGATGGGAGAGAGAAGAAGAGTGGATAATTCCACTTTGATTGATACACCAAGTGCAAGACCTTCTTTGATTAGAGTTGATCTTCCAAGGTTAGCTTGTTGCAAGAATGACTAGTCTCCCTCTAGGAGAAAGTGTAGGCTTGAGCTTATGTTAATGGCTAAGTACAATTAGGCATTACTACTCACTCCCTCGAGAATTCCTCTCATCAATGGCTTGAATGCTTGAGTTCCTTCCAAGGAAGAAGAGGTCCCCTTTTATAGGTGAAGGGAACCCCCAAGGGTTTACACAAGAAGAGAAGAGCCAGTGTGAACAGGAATTGGAAAAGTTGGAAATGAGCTGCCCCTGCATGATGTGGGCAGACTGGGGTCCATTATTTTGATCATATCTCCTAAACCGTGGGTCCAAATAAAAAAGTAAAAATATGGGCAAAAACTTCAGCTCATTAGCTACGATTTTCATTTTAAAATCGTTTTCCAATTCAGATTGAAACCTTGTGTAAAAAATTCATCAAAATAGGGTCCATTTATGGCAGCAAAAGTCTTCATGTGGTCTCCTTAGCCTAGACTTTCATTTAATTCCAAAGGACACCTCATGCCATATGAAAGCATGACATTGCTCCTTGACAAAGTTTTGTAATCATTCTTGCAATAATGCATTGAAATAAGTGTATCTTTGAAATCATGCCACCTAGTGTCCCACTAGGATTTGATTCTCTCCTAGTAGCTATTTAAAAAGAAATATAAGAAAAGTATAAAAAATACATAGAATATATATATATATTGGAGTTTATCCTAGATATAGGATCTAACTAGGGTGTGAGATGATAGTGAAATAGTAGAAATAAAGAATCAATGCTTTTTGCCCCAAGTTAAAGAGGCGGAGCTATTGATGCTTTTCCCGTAGTATTTTCTGATGGTAAAGTAAGAATATGTTACCCTTGAGAGAAATAATAGGATGAGATAGAAGGCTTATTATTATACTTAAATATGCATATGTACACTATAGGAAATATAATTATGTATCTAAAAAAATACAAGATAGATCTTGTAGCATGCGTTCCCACTATGTACGTGTCACAGCACGACATCCACCCCCTCTAAACCTGCACATCCTCCGGTATGTGCCACATTGTCTCTTTGTAAGATTAGACCTCTTGTACATCTTCCTTGTCTTCTTCTTCACTGGATGATTCCAGAGCTTCATGTTCACTTTGATCTTCACCTGTGTTTTTCTCTTCTTCCTCATCCATATCTTCTAGATCATTGTCTCCTCTTCTCTTAAACATTTTAATCCTTTTTCCTGCAATGGGAATCTTTACTTCTGTACCATCTAGTTTAGACAAGCTGTAAGTAGCATTTTCATGCACATGCTTTACAACATACGGTCCAAACTATCTTTTTGAGAACTTACGCATGACTTTGTGCTGGTTATCAAGGCTACTATCATACACTAAAACCCAGTCACCTTTGTCAATTGCTTTGCTCCTGAGTCGATGTCGCTTATCAAAATAGTCCTTGTTTTTCAACCTTGCATTTTTGAGTCGTTCTTTTGCAGTTTCAATGTCTCCAGGTCTTCTCTCTAGCTGCCTTATACGCAGTGCAAGGAGATCTTCCCTACTAAGCCCCTCTTGCCAAGGTAGTACATTCCATGTGGGAATTGTATCCTCAATCGGCATCACTGGCTTTTGACCATGCATTAGCTCCGTAGGCATGTAGCCAGTTACTGAGCTATGTTGTACGATCAGCCCATAAAGCATATGGTAACAATTTTGGCCACTCACCAACTCTTCCTTCGCAAGCCTTGGCCAAAGCTTTGATGATAGGAGGATGCCCTCTTTCACTCTTTCCATTGCCTTCAGGGTTGTAAGCTGTAGTAAGAGAAATCTTGATCCCTAATCTAGAAAAGAACTCCCTTGCTTCTTCGGCATCCACTTCACCTCGATCTGCAGTGATTTTTCTTACACAACCATAACGGCAAATCACCTCATCAAGAAGGAATTTGCACACAGCTTCTGTGGTCTTAGCTCTTAATGCTCTTCCTTCAACCTGGTTAGTTAGGTCCTCTCGTGCAAGAACCAAGTATCTCATCTGCCAGACTCCTAAAGGCATCGTGACTAGATCCACAACCCATTTATAGTGCATGGCTAGTGGATATGTAGGGTGCAATCCATCACGATGTCGAACATTTGAATACATTTGACAAGTTACACATGACTCTACAAACTGAGATACATCTTTATACATACCCTTCCACCAGTATTTTTCTTTCAACTTGGAGAAGGTTGCCCACACACCCCTGTGTCCAGCCCATAGACTCTCATGAAACTCTTGCATGAGCTTTACTTGAGTCTCTTTTTTACATATAACCCGTTGTGGTGTAGCACCCTTTTGTTTAGGATGCTTCCACAAGTAACCATCCCTTAAAAAGTACCCATATTCTTTCCTGCGTATCCTCTTGAATTCTTGTTCAGACCAATCATCCTGTTTTGTTAGAGTACTCAAGTACCTTCCAATAGAAAGCCAATCACCTTCATAAAGATCTTTCAAGAACAATTCAAGTGAATTAGTCAAGTAGACATTGTTACCTTTGACATGAGAGATAGAATAGAAATTTGTGCCTACATCATCTCCTTCATTAATCATTTGTGACTCATCTTCATACCTTGCCCTTGATAGCATATCTGCCACTGTATTGTCTTTACCTACAATGTGCTTAAACTCGGGATTTAAGGACTTAATGTAGGCAATCCACCGCAACATAGCAATGTCTGGTGTTGAGCAGCTTGTAATCATCCCAAGAAGTGGTAGACAATCTGTTTCTACAACCACACATGCACCAATTAGGTACTCTTTCCCACTTTTCAAGGTTGTAACCATACCCCATAACTCTCTCTTTATCTGTGGATAGTTTCTTTGGCGAGCACTTAGTACCTTTGCTCCAAATCTTACCACATACCTGTGTCCTTCTTTGTCATCTTGCCCTATTGCCCATCCAATCCCTGTAGGACTGGTATCTACTGTCACAATCACTGGCCTTTGACACTCATAGTCTACCTTTCTCAAAGTCGTTGCTGACTGGAGTAACTCCTTTAGCTTTTTCATGGATTTTACATGTGCTTCTGTCCATTTAAACTTTTGATTCTTTCTAAGCAGCTAATAAAGAGGATCAGCTACATGTGCATAATGTGGGGTCCAAATAACATAGAAGACACATGCTCCCAGAAACCTTCTCACCTCAGTGATGCTAGTGCATGTTTCTTTCATTCTTTGGATGGCATCTACCTTTGATGGACAAGGTTTCCTACCATATGGCCCGCACATGTCCCCCACAATGAGCACTTCTTTGACACCAAACATAGACTTTTTCCCCGACAATGTAAGATTCACTTCTTCCAACCTAGAAAATTTTTTATCACAATCATTTATGTGATTTACCACAAACCTGCGACATCCCTTGAGATCCAAAGCTTCATCTTTGTCACTTTCTTCACATCCTTTGATAGGCAAATCATCAATGAAAGGCATTGTGATTTGAGGAATAAAGTCATGTAAGAACTTATTCATCCCATTCATCATATGTGCAACCGAGTTGGTTGCTCCCTGTGGCAAGGTACACATCCTTACCAAACCCAAAGGTGTCCTCATGGTTGTCAAGTCTCTGCTTTCGATTGAAAGCTGAAATTGATCATACCCTGAGTAGAGATCCCCCATTGAGTAGATTGCCCTCCCTGCAAACGCCTCTGCAAATTCATCCACAATTGGACCTGTTCCTACATTTCTAATTGTCACCTTGTTCACTGGTTGCATATCTTGGATGAAGCGTAGAGAACCATTCTTCTTTGGAACTGTGAACCACCTGTTTGAGTATGGAGCACAAGAAGGCTCCAAGATTCCCATTTTGATTTTCTCATTCAGTAGCTCTACTAACTTTGGCAAATGAGCCTTTGGAACCAGAATAGGCCGCAGATTCCAAGGTACATGAGGTATTGTGAAAATTACCATAGGAGCTACAATATAAGGATCAACACATCCTATCTCATGTGGCTCAAATGCAAAAGCCTTACCATGCTTTGAAAGCATTTCTTTGAAGCACTTTGTCTCCTCCTGTGTTAGAAACTCCTCGCAACCAACCTGCAACTCTTGAAAGGACTCCTTTGTGAAGGTATGCCCGATCTTTTTAGGATTCCGCAAACTTGGTTGTAAAGAAGCCTGTTCAATCTTTTCCTTGTTGCTGGGTGGTAAGGGTGAAGCTACTGGTTTCACCTTCTTTGCTACACTCTTGTATTTAGTTTCAACATGGACTTCTGGGCCAACTGTTTGGCTTTCTTTAAAGGCTTCTATTACTTGATACATTTCCATAGAGCAAACTTCCACAACTTCATTTTCAAGATGCAAACTAGACCTCATTATAGCATCAAGCTCACCCATAGTATCTACAAAAGAAACTTGCTCACACAAACCCAAAACATTTTCAGTAGGCTTTAGAAACCCACTCTTTTTCATGCCTATTTGTACATTATGCACATATTGCCTCTCATATCTCTTCAAATCTTCAAGTTTTGTAAAACATAATGATCCATTCCTTGTTACCAAGGAGCTCATCGAGAAAGTTTCACCTATTTTTGGATCAAGCGAGACCCTTTTTCTTTCTGTACCACTGCAATCCCGCTTTACAATGGTACTTGGCCAAAACCCATCATTTCTCTATGATCATGAAACTCTTTGCTTACCTTTGGTAGAGGATGTTCTCTGAGGTTGTCACGATTTCTTTCATGGTTTACATAGACTGTGAGAAATTGGACAGCTCGTTTACCATCTTTGCTACGTATTCTAGCATATGTTGAACCATCGTCCATTACCTTTGTTTCCATTCGAACTCCCACAATGTAGGGTTGTCCAAGGATGAGATGATATGAAGATGTATCCTGTACAAAGAAGTTTTGGTCAATCTTTACATCACCTATTGTTACCTTCACACCTGGACATGCTGCATACAATTCACCGGATGAATTGTTTGCCACTTTTACCATCCAGCCATGATCTGTATCCATCGGCCATTTGCACTTGTTGTAGAGACTCTTTGACATTATGTTTATTTCTGAACCATGGTCAATCAAGGCAACAAATGGCTCTTCAAGATCACCTACCTTGACCAAAGTTTCTGTAGTAGCCCTTGCCCAATGACTTCGTGAATAGTAACTCCTAGGAATATCTTCAACTTCTTCATCATCATTTGAGAAATACACTTGCTTCACTCTCCCACTAGATTGGTAGCATCCTACCACAGCTCCATCATTCTCCTTATTTTGCAGTTGCATCCCTTGTGTCTTTGAGGTTTCCCCTTTAACCTGTGGACGAGAAACTTCAGCAAGGGTTTGCCTCTTTCTCTTGATGATGTCAATGATCTCCTCATGGAATTCACGCTTTGCAATTCCAAGAACTTCTCCCAGCGTAAACTCAATCTTTCTATTCAAGATCCTTTCCTCCAAGACTTTCTTTAAATCTGTAGCAACCTCAATATCAGACTGTAGTTTATAAGTTGGGGCTTTTGTCTTACCTTTCATTGGCTCTTTCTTCTTTCCTGTTGTAGACTCCTCCATGAGTACTTCAGGTGGAGATGCTCCTTGTGTTGAGGGTGTTTGAGAAGGCATTGAGTCGCTTCTTCCCCCACTTCTAGAAGCTCTTTTTGATGGTCCTTCATCAGCATTCTCACGTCTGCGCTTCTCTTCTACAATTGCCTCATTTTGTTGGCATTTTGTAATGTAGGCATGCACTGACAATGAGTCCACTGGATCATTCCATCCTGTTTCTAGACGTATGCAATCACCTGCTTCATGTAGAATCTCTTTTGTAAGCTTTCCCTTTTTAGCTAATTGCATGACATTTGGCCAAATTTGACCATGATGGTCACTCACCTCTTCATCACAAAAATGTTCAATTTTTACTCCATAAGTAGCTGCCTCAACTGAAGAGGTGGCATGCTTGGTTGCCATATCTTCAACTAAGGTTTGCATTCCCCCCTTTCCAAAGTTAGTTCTCAAGGGTAGACCCGTCTCTCTTAAGTGGATTTTACCATCCTTAAAAAAGACAACATCTTTTGACAAAGCATCACTAAAATCATCACAATCCCTTCTTACATGGTCTGTACTATCACACCAAATACATCTATTAACAAACCCTTCTTTGGGCTGTTGTCTTTGCCTAAGAAGTGGCCCTGATGGTTGGCCTTTTTCTTCAAGCTTTGCAAACTTCACCTTCAAGTCACGCATTCCCTTCACAAGCTCATCTAGCATGGACTCATCAAACTTAGGAGCGATAAAAGTAGGCTTTACCATTTTGTCAGAAGTTGAGGTGGAAGGACTTGTAGTTTATACTACCATCTTGTCCCTTCTTCTTTGTCGTTTGGCAAGCAGTGAGACAGCACCTTCAACCTCATTCCAGTTGGTCTTTAGTCCTTGCTCAGCATCTTTATCTTCAAGAAGAAGCTCCAAATTTTCTTGAAACTCTTTACTTGCAGCTTGTAAGAAAAGATCTGTCTTCTCTGCATCTAGTGTGGCCCTTTCTGTCCTAGTGAGTTGTGCATAGCGCCGCTCAAATTCCCTAACTAGCTCTGTTATTGATAGTCCTTGCTTTGGCTTGACTAACCATTCTAAAAATGTCCTTTTGGTCACTCTCTCCGAGTCCTCCATGAAATATTCCTCCTTTAAAGCTACTTTGAGTTCTTCCCAATTTCTCCCATGCCCATCTTTAATTGCCCTAACATGCTCCCTAATTTCTGGAGCAACAACTAGCTCAAAGCTTTGAATCATCTCACCTTCTAACACGCGATGCAGCTCCATCTCCTTCACATACTCGCGTAAGTACTTGGTTACATCTTTGCCATTGAACTGATCCATTCTGTTGACGACCGCTTGTATGGCCTTCGTTGCTGAAATCTCCCTTCTTTCAGTAGCATGTTGTTGTTGCATGAACATTGCAAATGCTTCAAACATTTGCATTGTTGCTGGGTCAAAATGCATACCCTGTTGCTCAACATGATCACCCATGGTTACCCACAAACTCTCACCCTAGTAGATTCGCGTCGGGTTCACCAAAAATATGTCGAGAAATTTGCTGTCTTGCCAGGAAAGCACCGAGCTTATGGCTGTGAGAGTTTGTGAGAGAACTCAACAAAAACTATATGAAGGAGTTAAACCATAGATGCCATGAAGAATAGGGTTTGGAAAGAAGTGCAATCAAAGAAGACTCACTCTTTCTCTCTTGCACTCACACACACAAAGAAAGAACGCAAAAGAGAATGTCAAAACAATACGAAGATGAAAACATCAAGGCTATGGTCATATCGTATCATGGGTAATATGAAAGGGTTAATGGATGAGTTAATGGCATTCAATCTTGGCTGACCAAATAGGCTACGAATTGTTCTTTGGAATTGTAGTTTTGTGCTTACCATAATATATATATTTTGTCTAATGATTGGGATTAATTGTGTGAACAAATCCTCTTGGTTCATAGCAAGATAACTACGCTCACATCAAAAGAAAAATTATAGTCTATGAGAGGTAGTATGATGGGATCCGGTGATAGAAGTATTTCATTGAGCCTTTCAGGGCTGAAGAGAAACACTATACGTTGTTGAAAGTGTATTTTACGGCTAATCCATACGTTAATTCTAATAGATCGTACAGAGTGAAAGCGATAGAAATGATCATCATGTGGGTTATTCATCTAGGATAGTATGTGAGAAATGTAGATATGAGAGAAGTGAAGAGATGAGAAGTTTCCCTCCCAAGCCCTTTTCTTGCCCGTAGGCAATAAGGATACTGCGGGGAGAGATGTACCTGTAGCAAGAGAACCTAGAGAGGATGAATTACTAAGAATGAGAGAGATAGGTTTGGTTAAGGAGATGAGATTAGATACATATATATATATATATATATGTTGGATTAGAGATGAAAATGAAAACAACAAGAAATCAAGAAAACATCAATGTAGAACACATCTTACTTGAAACCCTTCGGCACCATTATTGATGGGAGAGAGAAGAAGAGTGGATAATTCCACTTTGATTGATACACCAAGTGCAAGACCTTCTTTGATTAGAGTTGATCTTCCAAGGTTAGCTTGTTGCAAGAATGACTAGTCTCCCTCTAGGAGAAAGTGTAGGCTTGAGCTTATGTTAATGGCTAAGTACAATTAGGCATTACTACTCACTCCCTCGAGAATTCCTCTCATCAATGGCTTGAATGCTTGAGTTCCTTCCAAGGAAGAAGAGGTCCCCTTTTATAGGTGAAGGGAACCCCCAAGGGTTTACACAAGAAGAGAGGAGCCAGTGTGAACAGGAATTGGAAAAGTTGGAAATGAGCTGCCCCTGCATGATGTGGGCAGACTGGGGTCCATTATTTTGATCATATCTCCTAAACCGTGGGTCCAAATAAAAAAGTAAAAATATGGGCAAAAACTTCAGCTCATTAGCTACGAGTTTTATTTTAAAATCGTTTTCCAATTCAGATTGGAACCTTGTGTAAAAAATTCATCAAAATAGGGTCCATTTATGGCAGCAAAAGTCTTCATGTGGTCTCCTTAGCCTAGACTTTCATTTAATTCCAAAGGACACCTCATGCCATATGAAAGCATGACATTGCTCCTTGACAAATTTTTGTAATCATGCTTGCAATAATGCATTAAAATAAGTGTATCTTTGAAATCATGCCACCTAGTGTCCCACTAGGATTTGATTCTCTCCTAGTAGCTATTTAAAAAGAAATATAAGAAAAGTATAAAAAATACATAGAATATATATATATATTGGAGTTTATCCTAGATATAGGATCTAACTAGGGTGTGAGATGATAGTGAAATAGTAGAAAGAAAGAATCAATGCTTTTTGCCCCAAGTTAAAGAGGCGGAGCTATTGATGCTTTTCCCGTAGTATTTTCTGATGGTAAAGTAACGATATGTGACCCTTGAGAAAAATAATTGGATGAGATAGAAGGATTATTATTATACTTAAATATGCATATGTACACTATAGGAAATATAATTATGTATCTAAAAAAATACGAGATAGATCTTGTAGCATGCGTTCCCACTATGTACGTGTCACAGCACGACAGCGTTAGGTGACCGACACGGAGGATCTCTGCCAGTGATTCTACAGCTGGACTACACTTATAGTGCTAGCCTAGTACGCTTCTAGCGAGTTCACACTTAGTGACCGCATGTACATATGTGCTACTTTTGAGCTTTAGCACTTAGTCATTTTGTACTCTCTTTTCTGTAAAGAAGAAGAAGAAGCTTTCCATCTCTGTGTGCTTTGTGCTTGTCTTGTGTAGCTCTCTTGCATCCTCATTCTTTACATGGTATCAGAGCCTGGTGCAGGCAAGAGAGGCTAAGAGAGCAAGAGCATCACAATCCCTTAGGTCTCGAAAGTGCAGTATACAGAGATTTACTGTACAACTACAGTGGTCGTATGTACGCTTGATTGTGGACACTCGTTGAGTGTAGAAAGCGTTACAGGTACCACGATAGCAGGTTCAGCAGATTTGCAGGTTTTTGCAGATTGCATCTATTTTGTCTTAGTGCTTCAAGATGTCTGACGGTTTCAGTCAGATTGTTACTGAGAATCTTGAGAAAAATAACTACCCTGCATGGAAGTTCAGAATAACAAATTTCCTAAAAGGAAAAGGTTATTAGGACTATGTAGAAGGAGACAATGAAAAGGAACCAGAGATTCCCGAGGCAAATGCTACAGCAGAACAAAGGAAAGCTTTGAGGGACTGGCAACAAGGCCAGAGCAAAGTGATGTACTGGCTTTCTATGAGCATCACAGATGGCATGATGGGCTATCTACAGGATGCTGAAACCCCCACCATTGCATGGAGAAACTTAGGCAGAGTGTTCGAGGTGAACACCAAGGCTAGGAAGCTTCAACTAAAGTCGAAGCTAAATCAGGTTAAGAGGAACAACCTCTCAATCAATGATTATGCCTTGAAGATCAAGAGTATCATTGAGGCTCTTGGATCTATTAAAGTCTCAGTGGAAGACGATGACATTGTCCGTGCATGCTTGGATGGTCTAGGAGATGAGTATGTACATTTGAGG
Source organism: Adiantum capillus-veneris (assembly GCF_014529385.1). Classification (NCBI taxonomy): domain Eukaryota; kingdom Viridiplantae; phylum Streptophyta; class Polypodiopsida; order Polypodiales; family Pteridaceae; genus Adiantum; species Adiantum capillus-veneris. The sequence goes on from NC_140958.1 coordinate 23,386,516, forward strand.
TCTTCCATGAATACAAGAGACGGCATCCCCGTGTTCTAAGATTTGATTTCTATGCTTATTCTTGAGGAGAAGAACCTTAACACATCTTCTTCTCATGGCAGAAATAATTCTAAACAAGCCTTCTATTCTAACTCCAATAGAGGTAGAGGTAGAGGTCGTGGTCGAGGCCCAAGGGGTTGCAGGGGCCAATTTTTGGAAGGTCAATCAAATCAAAACAATACAGGTGGCAGAGGAAACCAGTCTCAAGGCAAGGGGAGTCAAAGAAGTCGTGGTGCAGGATCAAGCAGGCAGCAACATACTCCAGATAGCAGAGAATGTTGGACTTGTGGTGAAAGAGGTCACATGTCACGTGACTGTCCAAAGGGAAAAGCAAGTGGAAAGAGAGAACATGGCAACTATGCATCTACTAGCATGTAATGAATACAATGACTACAGAGAATTCGACCCAAGATGATGTTTAGTATGTGGATTCAGGTGCCTCTAATCACATGACGTCTCGTGGAGAGTGGTTTAGAGATATGCGCAAACCAGATGTGTCAGGCTATGTACAAATAGGAGATGACACAGCTCACCCCATTGCTCATGTAGGGGACATACCTCTAAATACGAAGAGTGGGAAATCAAAGTACTTAGCAGATGTACTTCATGTCCCAAACATTACAAAGGATCTTGTTTCTGTTGGACAAATGGTTGAGCAGGGTTTGCAGGTTCGCTTCAATCCAAATGGATGTTATGTAGAAGATTTCCAGAATGGATGTAAGCTGATCACAGAGGGAAAATATGTGGGCAGAATGTTTACGTTGAATGTAGACATGCCTGAGGTAAAAGCTGCATTATTTGCACAGGGCACAGGTGTTGTGGCTGATGTTGACATTTGGCACAAACGCATTGGCCATGTCAATGAGCAGAGATTGCGCTGCATGCAATCAAAACAGATTGTAAAAGGTTTGCCCAAATTCAAGGTGGATGGTATGCATAAAGTGTGTGCAGCATGCCAGTTTGGAAAACAGTCAAAGGGCTCATTTCCACATGAGCACAATGTATGTAAAAAGACACTTGAGGTGGTGCACACAGATGTTTGGGGTCCAACCAATACTGCAAGTATACATGGTTGCAGGTATTATGTCTCTTTCATTGATGACCATACAAGGAAAGTATGGGTCTACTTCATGCGTAACAAAAGTGAAGTGTTTGGTCACTTTCAAGACTTCAAAGCCATGATTGAGAAGGAGACAGATATGCAAATCAAGACATTGAGGTCAGATGGAGGGGGAGAGTACTTCTCCAATGATTTTTCAGATTTTCTGCGAATGCATGGTATACGCAGGCAGTTTACATGCAGATATACTCCACAACAGAATGGGGTCGCAGAAAGGAAAAATAGGCACATTGCAGAGGTTTCACGTGCATTGATGAATGAGAAGAACATGCCTCATCATTTCTGGGCTGAAGCCGTAAATACAGCTGTGTACATTATGAACAGGACACCTACAGCTACGGTGCATGATGTAACACCTGAGGAAAAGTTTACAGGTTCAAAGCCTGATTTGGCACACTTGAAAGTGTTTGGCTGCATAGCTTACGTGCATGTACCAGATGAGTTGCGTAGGAAATTGGATCCTAAAGTAGAGAAATGTATTCTTGTGGGATATTCCCTTGAAAAAAAGGGGTACAGGTGCTACAATCCTACTACACGAGAATTACGAGTGAGCAGAGATGTAGTCTTTGATGAGATAAGCAGCTGGTACAGTAATGCACATGGCACTATTGGGGCTGATGTAAAAGATGATGTGGTTGTACAAAATGTGAGGCCACAGTCACAGGCTTTGAGTGGACCACAAGAGTCATCTTCTCGTGGCTCTGTTGAGAAACCATGGAATGGTAGACTACGTACGCAGGTTACTCCACCAACAGGTACATGGAATGTATCACGAAAAGGAAAGGAAAAGGTTGATGAACCTCCCTTCATGGCTCATGCATCATCAGGTTTTTCACATGTTGACATGGATTCAGATGGTTTTGAACAAAGTCTTGATGAGGAATTTGGAATTTCGGCTGTCAGGACACCTGGTGTAAGGAAAGTACAAGAAGATGCTAGAGGGCAAAGGAGTGACACAGGACCGCGCAGATCTAATAGAGTCAGAAATCCAATTCAGAAATTGACTTATGATGGGTATCTAACGCATCACCAAGCCTACATGGCTAAGGTGATACAGGATGTGGAGCCCACATGTTTTGAGGATGCAGTTGGAAATGTGCATTGGGATGATGCAATGAATGAAGAGATGGCTGCATTGGAAGCAAACGACACATGGGAGTTGGTGCCATTGCCAAGTGGCAAGAAATCTATTGGCTATAAATGGGTGTATAAAACCAAGAATAAGGCTGATGGTAACATTGAGCATCACAAGGCAAGGCTGGTCGCAAAGGGTTATGCACAGACGTATGGCATAGACTATGAGGAGACCTTTTCTCCAGTGGCAAAGATGACGACTGTGAGAGCTGTCATAGCAGTGGCTGCATCTAGAGGATGGATTATGCATCAAATGGATGTAAAGAATGCCTTCTTGAATGGTGAGTTGCAAGAGGAAGTGTATATGGATCAGCCACCTGGTTATGTCGATCCAGGTTACCTAGATTATGTATGCAGACTTCTCAAAGCTTTGTATGGTTTGAAGTAGGGCTCTAGATCATGGTATGACAGGATTGCCAAGTATCTTGTCAGTATTGGTTTTAGGAGAGCTCATGTTGATCATTCAATCTATGTATGTGAGAGTGATGTGGGGATTGTGTTCATTACCATATATGTAGATGACCTTATTATTGTTGGTGACAATGCTATGGAGATTGACCATGTGAAGGGTCTTCTCAAACAAGAGTTTGAAATGAAAGATTTAGGCGAGTTGCGCTACTTTCTTGGCATTGAGGTGATCAGGACTCCAGAGAGTGTATGGCTATCACAGAGACAGTATGCTTTGGACATGTTGTCAAAGTATGGTATGGCTGATTGTAAGCCAATTTCTATTCCCTTGGATGTGAATGCAAAGCTGAGTGCAGAGAAGGGTGATGTTGTTGAGGATGTCAACATGTACAGGAAGATTGTGGGTAGTCTAATCTACTTGACTATCACGAGGCCAAACTTGAGCTACACAGTAGGCTTGGAGAGTTAGTTCATGCAGCTTCCGAGGAAGCCACATTTGGATGGAGTACGACGCACACTTAGGTATGTGCAAGGTACTCTTGACTACGCATTGTTCTATGCAACAGATGCACCATTAGCATTGTATGGGTATACAGATGCAGATTGGGCAGGTAGCATTGTTGATAGGAGATCTACGAGTGGCTTCATGTTCTCTTTTGGGAGTGCTGCTGTTACTTGGAGCAGCAAAAAACAGCCTACAGTTGCTTTATCGAGCACAGAGGCCGAGTACAGAGGTGCAGCAGTTGCAGCGTGCGAGGTAGCTTGGCTACGCACATTACTTGAGGACTTGGGAGTGCAGGTGGACCAGCAGATTTTCATCCATTGTGACAACCTCAGCAGCATGCAGTTGGCTAGGAACCCAGTGTTCCATGCCAGGACCAAACACATAGAGGTCCATTACCACTACGTTCGAGAGCGAGTGTTGGCGGGCGACATCAACTTGGTCTACGTCAGCACAGAGGAGCAGATAGCGGATATCTTTACCAACGCCCTCGGAGCTGAGAAGCTTTGACGTTTCCGGACTATGCTTGGACTCTACGACATGCAGAGCTCAAGGAGGAGTGTTGAGATGTCGAGCTATACACCTTGAGCTAGCATCCACTACGGGTGTTGGCCGCTTACGGCATTTACTCACTGGCGCGTTAGGTGACCGACACGGAGGATCTCTGCAAGTGATTCTACAGCTGGACTACACTTATAGTGCCAGCCTAGTACACTTCTAGCGAGTTCACACTTAGTGACCGCATGTACATATGTGCTACTTTTCAGCTTTAGCACTTAGCCATTTTGTACTCTCTTTTCTGTAAAGAAGAAGAAGAAGCTTTCCATCTCTGTGTGCTTTGTGCTTGTCTTGTGTAGCTCTCTTGCATCCTCATTCTTTACACATAAGTGATAGCCTTCTGACATGTGTCCCCCTTTTCCCTTTTGTGAGAGCTTTAGGTAATTAAATAATTAAACTAAACTCTCATTGGACCCCTTTGCCTCCTGGCCAATAGGAATCAGGCAAGCCATGGGGCTCCTGAATGCTCATTGGACCCCTTGGGAGACTGCCCAATAGTCTTCTAGGAGACTTAATTCTCATTGGTTTATTTTATTAAATGTTTTTAAATTAATTAAACTAGATTTATTCTAGCTTAATTTTCATTGGTCCACTTCAAGGGTCATCCAATAGAAATTGGGCACACCTTGTGGGCATCTTGCCTAGGGAGTTGACATGTGTCCCTCATCCCTTTGTGTAAAGGGAGCTTGTGTGTGTGTGTGTGGATTTCTCTCTCATCCCCTACCTTTAGGGCTCGCCCCCTTCCATGTAGGGATGTGCAAAGACTTTTAGGGCACACACAAAGAATCCAATTTTCCCTAGGGTTGACCTTTGGACACAACCTTTGAGTTTTGGAACCTTAGCATTTTGGAAGTCTTAATGGGCTGAACCTTAGGGTCTTTTTAGCCCATTGTTGCACATGGCTCTTTTGCAGATGGCCCCCCCTTTGGATCCCTATTTTCCCTCCTTTGGATCCCTACTGTGGCCGGTCTGCTAGCTTAACCAATATTCTAGCTTTTTCTCCCCTGGCCTTCCCCACATTAAATGATCAGTTTAATATGAGAAAATCATTTAGGAGAATTAGAAATTGATTATTATGACATTACCTCTCTCTTGAAATCATAGTCGTCCTCGACTATGGTGTAGAGAAGATAAAGCATGCTCATGAGTCCTTTTCTTAGCGGGTAGAGGATCCCTATGTTACCCTATGACATCATTCCACAATGGATGACTAGTCCATTTGGTGCTTGAGAGCTTGAGGCTTCCGCAAGCATGTCTGCACATTAGTCCTATCAGTCTTCCATAGTAGAGTGACAAGCTCTACTTGGTGTTTGGGAGACGTCGTCTCTGCAAACTTGATCTAAGCATGCATACTACTTCATTTTTGTGCACAAATAAAGAAAAAGAGAGTCTTATAAGACAAAAATTTTGTTCATTTTTAACATTTTGTACATTTGCTTACTCTTGGGAAGCATTGACAAGGTTTAGGTTATCCTTTAGTTGTATGCCTTGCATCCATCTAGCATCTTCAAAAGGATAATTCTTAAACTTAATAAGATATCGTCGGATAGTCTTACCGCCTCTTAGTACCTTGTCTTCATGTCGGAGAATGGACTCAGGCTACAGCACCTCTTCTTGGTCCTCGATCTCCGGTGGGTCTTCAATAGTTGGTTCTTGAGGTGGCTCTCCTTTGTAAGGCTTTAATAGGCTCACATGAAAAGCATTGTGTATGAGCCAATGATTGGGCAACTTGAGTTGATAGGCCATCTCATTGATTGGCCTAAGAATCTGAAAGGGACCATAGTACCTTTTTGCTAGTTTAGCATAGTACTTTTGGTGACCCGTAGGATTCTTGCCCGTTGTGTGCCTTAATCGAGCCTTGGGAAACTTTACCAAAACCCAATCGTTTTCTTTAAAGGCTTGGGCTCTTCTGTGCTTGTCAGCAGCGGCCTTTTGCCTTTGCTGTGAGATAGAGATAGCATCCTTAATCTTTTGGAAAGATTCTTGTAGGTCTCGGCTATACTCATCTGCAGCGAAGATCTTCCCATGTACCTTAAGTAGCAATGGACTTTTTGATCTTCCCTCAATTACCTCGAAAGGTGCTTTTCCTGTGGAAGTATGTACAGTGTTATTGTAAGCTTACTCCACTAAGGGTAAGTACTTCTCCCATTGGGATCTTTGATCTACTTCCGTTACATAGGCTTTTAGTAGATCGAGAATGGTTAGGTTAGCTATTTCACTTTGGCCATCAGTTTGTGGATGATTGGCCGAAGAGAAGTTTAGCCTTGTTCCTAAATTCTCAAAGAGACCTTCCAAAAATTACTGGTCATTCTAGGATCTCTATCCGACACTATGGACATGGGCAAGCCATGGTACTTGAAAATTTGTGAAATAAAGAGGGTTGCCATTTGATGGGCTTTGATAGTCTTTTTGACAGGTATAAAATGAGATTGTTTACTAAACCTGTCTACTATCGTCCATATTCCCGTATTCCCATGGATAGACTTTGGCAATCCAAAGATAAAATCCATGGATATGCTCTCCCATGGTGAATTAGGGATTGGCAAGGGTTGAAGCAATCCAAGTTGCTTCCCTCTATCAAATTTTGTCTTTTGGCATACCACACATTTGGAAACATACTCTTGTATGCTCACTTTCATGGTAGGCCAATAGAAATATGTTTAAATTCCCTTTAAGGTAGACTGAATCCCTCTATGCCCCGCATAAGGTGGAGAATGAGATTCATACATTACTTTCTCACGTAGTGAGTTAGTAACGCATAGTCTATTGCCATAGAGAAGATAACCATCTTGTAAAGTAAATGGTTCTTCTTTCTTCCCTAATGGAAGGGCTGAAATCACATCTCTAAAATCGGGATCAATAGCATACTCATCTATCATTGAAGATAGATCATTGTGAGTTGCTATGGAAACGGCATTCACTCTCGGCCATCTTGAGAGTGCATCAGCTACTTGATTATGCTTGCCAGCAATGTGAGCAATATGAAAATGAAATTGCGAAAGGAAATTTTCCCACCTCATTTGTTTTTCGGAGAGCTTGTTCTATGTCATGAAGTACTTAAGACTTTGGTGATCCGTTCGCAGAATGAAAGGAGTCCCCAATAAATAGTGCTTCCATGAGTCTAAGGCATGTAGAACTGCAAGGAGTTCCTTTTCGTATATGCCTAGAGCTTGCTCAACAGGGCGATCCTTTGACTCTCATAGCCTATGGCGTGCCCTTCTTGGAGCAAAACAGCTCCAAGGCAATAACCACAAGCATCGCATTGGACCTCAAATGGTTTTAAGAGATCCGGTAGTGTAAGCACAAGTTGAGAGATAAGCTTTTCGAAAGCATTGTTCTCCTTAGCAGACCATGTATACCTAACGCTTTTCTTTGTTAGGTCATGTAATGGTCCCGCAATTTGTGAGAACTTTTCTATGAAGCGTCTATAGTATGCACACATACCTATGAAGCTTCTTAGTTCATGCAGATTCCTTGGTTTAGGCCATCCTTTTATTACCTCTAACTTGGATGGATCCATTTGGATGCCATCTTGAGAGATAATGTGACCTAAATACTGAATCTCTTGCAAGAAAAATTCACTTTTCTTTCGATTAACATAAAGTTTATTCTCTCTTAAAACTTGAAATATTACCTGGAGGTGTTGCTTGTGTTCCTCCAATGAATTAGAGTAGATGATAATATCATCAAAGAACACTCCAGTAAAGGTTCGATGAGGCCTGAACAACTTTTCCATCAAGCGGTTGAATGTGGCTGGTGCATTGGTCAAGCCAAAAGGCATGACAATGTATTCGTAAAGACCAAATGTAGTACGAAATGCGGTCTTTACAATGTCTTGATCAACTATCCTTATTTGATGATAGCCACTTTTTAGGTCAACCCCACTGAAGTAGGTCGATCCTTCTAGCTTATCAAATAGGTCTTCTACCTGTGGAACGGGAAACCTATTCTTGATAGTGATCCTATTTAGTGCTCTATAGTCGACACACATACGATATGTGCCGTCTTTGTTTTGCACTAATAGCACAGGTGAGAAAAATGGAGATGAGTTTGGCCTAACCATACCCTTCTCAACTAACTCATGCACTTGCCGCATAATCTCCTCTTATTGAGCTTGAGAAACTCTATAAGGAGGTTTATTAGGCGGTGAACTTCCTGGAAGAAATTCAATTTCATGGTCATTATTACCTCGTTTAGGAGGTAGCTCACAAGGGATGTCTTCAATAAAAACATCTTGAAACCCCTTGAGAAAATTGGATAACTGTAATTCCTTTTGGTTTCTTTTATTTTCTTTTGCTAAAGCATTAGGTTCATTTTGAGAGCTCTTTATTGTCTTGTTGAAAGCTGGTGTATGTACAATGGGGATGGTGTTACCCATTTCCTTAGCATCTATATACATGTCTTTTTCCCTGAACTTAAAGGAGATTCTCCTTTCAAGAAATTTAACATCGGCAGCCAGGGGGTCAAACCATGGTGCCCCTAGGATTACATCCTCATGCTTGGGAGGAGAGATAAAGAAGTCCTCTTTGTCCACATAGCCTTGGACATGAAGCCTCAATTTCGCGATTAAGGGAGTGACTGAAGCTTCTTGCCCCTTGAAGGAACTGTCTGCGGGTAGGGCATCTCCCATCTCGTAGGATTGTATTCCTAGCTTGGTGGCCAACTCTATAGATATAAAATTGTGAGTAGAACCAGGGTCAAAGAGAATAAAAGCATCATGTTCTCTTACCTTTCCCCAAGCATGGCATAGAGGAGATCCTTTGTGGTGAGTTTGGTGAGTCTCATCCTCTTGGATTTCAACCAAGGAAGCTCTAGGAGGATCTTGGCGGTTGTTCTTTTGGGGACAAGCGTGGTACGCATGCCCTTGTTCGCCGCACTCGAAACACCGGTTATCCTTACGATAACGCTCAAGCTCCTCAGGAGAGAGTTTATTCTTACCTTTGTAAACTCCCTTCTCTTTAGCTTTGATGGAGTTGCCCTTAGGAGACTTTTGGACATTGTCCTTCCCCTTAGGCTCATTGGAACCCTTATTTTCCGGGGGCTTATTTTTTCTTTTTGCCCCCGTTTGGAAATTGATTCGAGAGGCGACCATAGTGTGGTGTATTACCGCCGATATGGTACGTGGTCTTTGGGAGTTGACATACTCCGCCATTTCTTCGGTTAAGCCCGCACAAAATTATTGCTTTTGCTCTCCAAAATCTAACTTTTTGAAGACAGTGGCTTTGAGTTGTAGGTCCCAAAACCTATCTACATATTTGTGGATAGATTCATTGGGAGAGAGCTTTAAGCTTCTCCATTCGGTGAGTACTTTGTCTTTGGCATCGGAGGCCAAAAACTGCTTCATAATGGAAGCTCTTAAAGCTTCCCATGTTCATGGAGCTTCATCGTTGGCTCGTAGGCTAGACCACCATTGTTTGGAAGAATTTTGAAAGTGCATAGCTACATGGCGTAGCTTAGAGGACTCCGTGAAGCCCTCATCTCCAAACGCCGCATCGAATTGTTGGATAAAGGCCAAGACTTTGTCCGTAGCACCAAAGGTACCACCATAGGTAAGGAAAGAGATGCTCTTCCCTCCCTCTTTGAATTTCTTCAACTTGGACGACCTCTTCCATGCGGCATAGGATTTCCTATGACCTCTTCTTTTTGATGGTTCAAAGGTTGCACCATCACTTTCTTCAGAAGGTGAAGAATTTGAAGAAGGTGGAGAAGAGGGTGACCTCTTTCTCGCCTTTTTTCTGTCTTGATCTTTGTCGTCTTCACCATAGCTTTCATAAGAGGAAGAGGATGAAGAAGATGGAGAAGAGGGTGTCCTCTTTCTCGCCTTTTTCTTCTCTTGCTTTTTATCATCCCTCTTTGAATTATGGCATGGAGAAGAGTGTGATGGTCTTCTCCGCTTTGGTGGTGATGGAGAGCGTTTAGCCCGCCGTCTTCGTGGATCCATCTCCGCCGAGGTGGCGGGAGACTCGCTTCTTTCTTGTTCCTTCGGTGGAGGCTCTTGAGTTCTCCTTTGGGAAGGAGATGCATCATCAAGAAGTAAATTCTTGAGCCCTTCATATGGATTCTCTTCTTCTTCCCGAATCGGAGAGAGACCTCTTTTGGTAGTCTCACAAGGAGGCTTCCTAGGTGTTCTCTCGTCATGGTGATGAGCTTGGAGAATCCCGTGAGCACAGAGCTGCCGTTGCACTTCACTTTGGAGAGATGGATTGCCCATGGCTTGTTGAAGCCTAGAAACAAGATAGTTAACAAGCATTGAAGCATCATTAGTAGCTTGCTCATGAGAAAAATCAAAGTTATCAACATTAATTTCACTCTCTTTACTATTGTCAGCCATTCTAACAACTTTTACGTGTACTTTGGCACTTCAAGCCCTAGTTGCTACTCCTCTTTACCCCTTTAGAAAAAGCACTCAAGCTACTGTACCCGCGGCTCAAATACCATTAATTTCAAGGAATAGAAGAGAGGGTCTTTCGACACCAAAACAGCATCGGCTCCTGTCAAGCTTCTAATAGCTCAATAGTAGTTAAGCCGTAGGAAATCCCCATAGGACTCCACTATTAAGACCATAGCTCTCGATGGTGATGCCCCATTAACTGCACGAAGGCAGGCGCACTGCAAGGCTGAAAAATCCCTATTCTACTTACTCACAGGCAATTAATAATGCCAACCATTTGTAACTAGCTTGAGAACCTCCCTTCATGAGCAAGAAAAGAGAAACCTTGAGCTCTGATACCAATGTAACATTTGATGGCCTAATAACTTATGTGTAGCGGAAATTAGCATGAACATAGTGGGCATTTCATTAGAATAGATTCCTAATGAGAATTACAAGAGTGCTTGGGTGGAGAGAGCAACAAAAAGCATAACACCTAGTTAGATAGCATCGACAATACTTTCAAAAGAGAGAGCAATTAAGCTATTGACAATAGTTGAGGACCGGATTTTCATGGAGCCGGTCCCCTCTCCAAAAGGCTTTGTATTATGGTTTCTCCCATCAAGAGAGACATTGTACAATACAATTCTTTGTGTTCCTTCAAGACTAGCTAGTGCAATGAAGATGGAAACTTCATGCACTAAGCAAAACACTTAACAAACACAACTTGAATTATCCCCGTTCTCAGACCCAAGACCTCACACACCTTCGAAGATGGTGAGAGCTAGCAGGGTATGAGAGTAGATTGAGAGGAAGAAGGAGTATCTTACGAGAAAGATGTACATCTCCTCACATAATCACTCATATGTAGCATAGCTTAGCTTAGTAATTAGCTTGGTAGAGGAGATGAGCATGCATTGAAGCTTGACTCTTGGTTGGATTTGCATCCACATGCCAAGAGAGTGTTGATGTAGGCTTCTATCTCACAAGCTTGGAATAGGTGATGAGTTCTCCATTAAAGCTTGGGAAGAGATAGTCTTCTCTTTCTTCACACATGAGCTTGTGTGAGTGTGTGTGTGATAATGCCTTGCAAAAATCAGCCCCCTCTCTCTCTTGGGCGAGCCCTCTTGCTAAATGCTCTTCCTGAAGCCTCATTGGCCCTCCCCAAGTGAAGCCAATTACAATTAAGCAGCATAAGTGATAGCCTTCTGACATGTGTCCCCCTTTTCCCTTTTGTGAGAGCTTTAGGTAATTAAATAATTAAACTAAACTCTCATTGGACCCCTTTGCCTCCTAGCCAATAGGAATCAGGCAAGCCATGGGGCTCCTGAATGCTCATTGGACCCCTTGGGAGACTGCCCAATAGTCTTCTAGGAGACTTAATTCTCATTGGTTTATTTTATTAAATGTTTTTAAATTAATTAAACTAGATTTACTCTAGCTTAATTTTCATTGGTCCACTTCAAGGGTCATCGAATAGAAATTGGGCACACCTTGTGGGCATCTAGCCTAGGGAGTTGACATGTGTCCCTCATTCCCTTTGTGTAAAGGGAGCCTGTGTGTGTGTGTGTGTGGCTTTCTCTCTCATCCCCTACCTTTAGGGCTCGCCCCCTCCAATGTAGGGATTTGCAAAGACTTTTAGGGCACACACAAAGCATCCAATTTTCCCTAGGGTTGACCTTTGGACACAACCTTTGAATTTTGGAACCTTAGCATTTTGGAAGTCTTAATGGGCTGAACCTTAGGGTCTTTTTAGCCCATTTTTGCACATGGCTCTTTTGCAGATGTCCCCCCCTTTGGATCCCTATTTTCCCTCCTTTGGATCCCTACTGTGGCCGGTCTGCTAGCTTAACCAATATTCTAGCTTTTTCGCCCCTGGCCTTCCCCACATTAAATGATCAGTTTAATATGAGAAAATCATTTAGGAGAATTAGATATTGATTATTATGACAGTAAACCCTTTGAAGCTCATGGAGATGTTAATGTATTTTCATGAAGGCATCACATCTGGTTATTACATCATCCAAGGCATAGCATTCAACTCTCATGGCTCATATGGTAAGTATAAATCAATTTGAACTGCCATTACCCGGCCATGGTATACAAATCGACTGAAGCACTAGCTATCAATGCACTATAAGAGATGAGATTCTTAACATGATACCATTTTCCGAAAACCTGGTTGAAGCTCAAAAATTACCAGATGAACAATTGCCTGAGGTGACCAGTGGTACGGAACTCTACCTCGGTGAAACTTAAATTGGCCACATCTTGACAGTCGAAACTGTGATTGACAAATTGAAAATACTGAAATGCTCCTCAAAGTGAACAATTTAGGGCCATACACTTATATCAACTTTGGCCCTTCATCAACAGTTGCCCAATCCGGTACGGATCTGCTACTGCTCAACCTTCAAACTGACATAACTTCATATTTGTAGCTCCAATTGACAAGCCGTAAAGACAGGCCTGTAAAGCACTTCAAGTACTAAAATTCCGATCAATAAAATCCTAGCTATCACTGCCTCAAACATACTCTCTGTTAGCATTAACAAGATATCTTTTGGCCCTTTAGATCCGCATCTCGCATACTTTTAGCTTAGAATTGGCTTGTTATCAAAGCCCTTAGTACTGTTGAATAATCATGTAGGATGAAAATAAACCTGATTGGTATACCTTTGCTAATTTTCTTGTCATGGAAGCGAAGCTGTACAACATCCACCCCCTCTGAACCCGGACAGCCTCCGGTTTGTGTCAATTGGTCTTCAAGCTGCATCTGCTATAAACACCTTAAGCTACTTGTCATCAAGCTCACATAACTCGTAAGTACATGTAAAACAAAATAAGGATTAAATCATATCATCAATAGTCTAGCTCAATTATCTGGTAGCTGTCCCATCACAAATCTTTGAACCGTAGTGGTCGTAGCTCCAAAGCACTCAATTATGAAAAATCTGTTTAGTGAACCCCACCAGACTCAAGTGCTCTAGTTAATTATGCACACAGCCTAACCATCAGGTTCGCTTTAGGGAACCTTGTGAAGCTCAAGTATGCCTTAATCTATCTACACACGGAATGGCCATCAAGTCCTTCACTTCAAGTTCTGGTAGCATAACCAACTCAAAAGATATAAAGATACTTTGTCAATTGTCCAAAGATGTCAGCTGGAAGCTAGCCATGCAAGCTTATTGATTTCATAACCAGAAACTCATCTCTTCATAGCATAAATCCGGAAAAAAATCTAGTGCCAAGTAACCTGCTACAAGAAATTAATTGATATCCTTGAATCTGCTAGTTGCACTTTAGTAGTCCCCCAGGATCAAATGGGATAATAAGAAATTTCCCCAATAGTGGAGCATCCTAATATCCACATGAGCATACATTTTTTGTATCAATCAAATTTAAGCATTTCTGATGTAGGTGTATTATTCTTGGATCAAACAGAAAGAAACCACGATGTATACCCAAAAATACCCATCCACATTGAACCTGCTTTTGAAGATCTTTCAAATCTCTTGGTTCAAATACCATTAAGATCACATAGCATTGATGGGCTCCACAATATACTAGAGCTTCACCTGAGGCATAGTGCAACACCCACATCCCATAAACTCTTGGAAACTTAATCTCGTTACTAGTAATCCTTAAAGAGCATTGACTCCCTCTTTTACTGGTTGCCAAACCATCACTGACATAAACTTTTTTTTTTTTTAAAGCATCCAAATCCTACCATAATTGGCATACTGTCCAAGGAAATAAAGAAACCTGTACACCTTTTTCAGTTCCCATGGTGATGTAGCATCATCACCCCCTCTAGCTTTATAGCCATCATGAAGGACCTTGGAACAATTTGGACCTATATCAACAAAGAAATCTTTACTTGGGATTCGAGCTTGATCATATAAAATAGCTTTATCCTGTAAATCTTCATCCATAGAAACCTTGGGAAAATCACCCTTAGAAGTCTCAATATTCATCAAAACTTAAGGAGTTAGCTCCCCATGCAGCCCATGTATAAGCATAGATGTAAAATTCATGTCAATATCCTGTTCACAATCAGCATAATCTAGGCAATCTTCAAACTCATCAATATGATCCTTTTCTTCCTTATCTGCATCTGTGATACTTAGCAATCCATCATAACACTAAGGAAGTTCATCAGCTCGCACCCCCTCTAAAGGGATACCCTCAAGCATATCCTGTGTCGGCTCATCAACCTGCTGTACTTTTTCAGGTATTGTGTATATAATAGCTTTATTGATGCAATCATCTGCAGTAATCCTGTTGTTCTACTTAGCTATAGTGCCGATAGACCCATTAGGAGCCTGTAGTGGCTCATCTTCTTGATAGTTTTTTTGAGAACATCCCATGCCAAGGTTAGTAGCTTGTAAAACATTTGTCGCACAATCTAGCTCGTCACTAGAACCATTATCGGAGGTAATTTCCATGCGAGAAATATTTGAAAAAAAATCATATATTTCTATTTTAGCATTAAAGACATTGTTTACCTTTACTAGGTTCCTCAAAATATGGTCCTTTGAAGTTGAATCTGCTACTTCCAAAGCTGTATTTGCCTTGGCTTTACTCCTTGCAGAAATATGTTCCCAAAATTGATTGTAATTAAGGAACTGCATCTAACCCCCTTCTTCTATATAGAAAACAATCTGTCTTTGTTCAGTAATCTCCTTCATTGCGAACTCGATAATCCTTGAGCTTTCATGAACAAACTCATTTGCAAAATAGTTCCACTGTGTGGGATACGTTTCTGCAAGTTCTCAAACCTTATCTTTAAATTCTGAGGTTACAACTTCTTCAAAAGCCAAAATCATCTGATCTTCTAGAATTCCTCGGCTCTTCATCTCTGCTTTATAGCATGCAAGGAGTCCATCTGGATCATGGCCTTGAAAAATACCACACTGTTCATGTACGGCATCAAGTGCCATCTCTACTACATCATCAATCTGCTTTTTCATCTTCATGACTTTCACTTCTTGCAAACATCCTTGAACAAGTCCCAATATTTTTGGCATATCTGCAACTGCTAGATTTTTATCAAATCTACTGGAATTGAAATCTTCAAGAAATTACATCAACTCTTCTCGCATCTCCATCTTTACCTCCTACCCCGGCTTGTTTCGCGTCGGGTTCACCAAGAATGTGGGGGGATTTGTGTTCGAAAGGTGAGCCAAGAAGGTGCGGATCCTTTGGCTCTGAGAGGTGTGTGGAAGAGAGTTGCACCAAACACAATTAATGTAGACAAAGCTTAAAAGTGACAACTTGAACACGATTCTCAAGCTTGATTACCCAAAACGGACAATTAACAGTACCGATGTTTAATCAAATGATAATGGAGGAGTTCATGATCCTTACATGGTTTAACCTACCTTAATCCAAGTGCTAATTTAGAAAATCAAACTTCAATGATGATGATAATGTCCAATCCGATGGTAACAGTTATTAATTGGACTGTCAAGCTTGTTTTGACAAAGTTCCTCTCCTTCTTTGTTCTTCCTCTGCTGCTTCAAGGTCGAGAAAGAGAAGTTGATATTCTCTTTGGCTATGGATATGGGAGCTTAGATTTGAGTGGGCTTAGCAGGCTTAGGCTATGGAGTTTAGCTTCGGCTTCAAATGGGCTTAGGAGGATTTGATTAAGAAGTTGGCTTATGAGGGCTTACAATGGAATTCGAAAGGCTAGGGAGGCTTAGCTTAGGATTAGATTAGTTTAGAGTGGCTTTGGAGTTTAGACTAGAGCTGGCTTAGGATTATGACGGGTGAAGGAAGGTTTGGATTAGACTTGCATGCTTAGATTAGAGCTGGCTTAGGAGTTTAGCTTAGGATTATGACGGGTGAAGGAAGGTTTGGAATAGACTTGCACGCTTAGGATAGGATTCGAATGGCCATGGAGGCTTAACTTCGGATTACCATGGTTATGGAGTCTTGGATTAAGACACTTACTAAAGATTTGATTAAACAGCTCAAGGGTTATGACCTTCCACCCCCCCCCCCCCCCCCCCCCCCCCCCCCCCCCCCCCCAAGAGAGAAGAAGCATTATGAGGCCTCATCCCCCCTTTTTAATACAAGCGGGCTTGGGAGTTTGCATGGGAAACTGCTTTTACTATTTTCGGCCAACCCCAATAACGATATCGCTAATGGGCAGCACCCCTTGGTGACATGGCATGGCCGAGTTTGACATGCAAAAAAATTGCCGAGGATGGTACCAAACGGGGCGCCATGGCCTGGTGAGCAATTCTCGTCACTTCAGTGGCATCGTTCGAGCGGTCCTCTACTTCTCGCGAGCTCCATCTTCTCCCTTGCACCCTCGCTGGGCTGCCGTCCTTGCTGGCTTCCTTTCCATTCACACTCTAAAGACCCATTTTTGGGCTAGTGGCCATAATCTTTTTGTTTTAGTGGGCGGTCATCCCCCTTGGTGATTGGGTGGTCGGCCCCTTTAGGAGACCACATTTGGCATACATATCGGGCAAAGCATCACATGTAGCATGTACATGGGACAAGCACTGCTGCTCCTTTGTTTCTAATGACCATCATTGCTAGTGGAGACGACCTTCGGTTGCCACCATACTTGGCATATTATCGACCAAGGTATTTCCATGATAAACCCTTCGAAGCTCATCGAGATGTTAATGTATTTTCATGAAGGCATCACATTTGGTTATTACATCATCCAAGGCATAGCATTCAGCTGTGAAAGCTCATATAGTTAGTATAAATGAATTTGAACTTCCATTAACCGGCCATGGTATACAATTCAACTGAAGCACTAGCTATCAATGCACTATAAGAGATGAGATTTTGAACATGATACCATTTTCTAGAACCTGGCTGAAGCTCAACTAGAATGCTTCATTAGCCGCATTTGTATTGAGTTGAAGTGGGTCCAAGGGTAAGACAAAACAAGAACTTAGAAGAGAAATGCTAAGAGAGAGAGAAAGAGAGAGAGCTTGTGCTTTGTTTTCCACAAATCCTATTACCTTGAGTTAACATAATCCTATTTTGACAACGCGATGATCTTCATGTCTCAATGTTGATATGTCTAAATATGTTTTTAGATTTTAGATTGTATCAATTCTTTGAGTCAATCTCACTCTATTACCTTGCAAAAACCACAAAGAGGGTTCGAGTTTTGTCAAGATCAATGTTTGTAATCATAGAAGATGTCAATGTTATTAATTGTTTTGTTGTTCTATTTTTATGTTCCAAAAAAAAAATGCATGCAAGTCTCTTTGCATGGGAGAGTTTGCACAATCCTCCCCAATTTTTATAATACGAGGGAACGTGCCATTCCCACAACAGCGTGCAATTTTCAGGGCATTCATTAACTGCGTTCTCAGTGTCAAAAATCAAAAAATGGTAATGCTTACTCACCGTGCATTTATCATCGATGCACACAGATTACATTTAACCTTTTGTATCATTGCAATGCTATGAACAAACATGATAGTTGAGGTGTAGTGGAAGCTCCTCGAGTGCTTTTAGTGCGTTCTAAAGAGCACCATATGTGATGTCCACATAGTCCTAGGCAAAGCCAAGCACAACTTCTTTTATGTATCGCTCATTAGCCTTGCTCTTGTTGCACACATGCCATAGTGAGTGCATTCTCCTTGTCCACACTGTAGATAGAAAGATGAAAATAGCCTAGAGATTTTTGGGGTTGCTCTTGCAGTGTGTGTCCCACTATCTATGCATTGATGAAAGAGGCGCCATTCCCATCATTTAATGCATTCGACAAGCAACATTTCGGGCAAAATGGTCATGAAGAACATGAATTTCAGAGCTTCCTCACATGCCCTTGCTTGGCATAATTGGATATAAAAGCACTCCAAGAGACTTTGGCTGGTGAGAAATCGTCACCTTCTTAAGCACAACACATGTGTCAACCGACCAAAATTGTGTGAAACGCAACATCTTCTTTCAACAGCCTCTGAACAACAATAAAAAAGTTCTTTTTTGTGCCTGTATCAGCCACTTTCCATCTCTTTTCGAGATCAATTTTCATAGAGCCACATGCCTGCAAGATGCACACATAGGTGATAGCGTCTGGAGAAAGGCGCTTTCTTTGCATGTGCTAAAAAAGGCCCAGACCTTGCTGGCCTGGCCATTGTTGGGCATACCCTGCAATCAGTGCGTTCCAAAAGATGACATCCCACACAGGAGCACCACATCTGGCATACATATCAACCAAGGCATTGCCAAGCATCGAAATTGGTTGCAATAGCCCCTTACTAACAATATCAGAGTTTTCCAAGCACGACAACTTTTTGCTGAAGTGTTCCACAATTGGCGTACATTACCGCAGTCAATGAACTCAAAGAGATGGCATTCGGGACATGAAGCTCCTCAAGCACGTTTTGTGCTTTCTAAAGTGCACCACATTCAGCATACGTATCGAAGAAGCGATTGCCAAGCACGACAATTATGAAAACGCCCTAGTGAAAGTGCCCCACAT
Organism: Adiantum capillus-veneris; assembly: GCF_014529385.1. NCBI lineage: Eukaryota > Viridiplantae > Streptophyta > Polypodiopsida > Polypodiales > Pteridaceae > Adiantum > Adiantum capillus-veneris. The sequence continues at coordinate 23,405,111 of NC_140958.1, forward strand.
TTGGCATACGTATCGACAAAGGCAGTGCCAAGCACGCCATCTCTTTTAGAGAGCCTCTTGCATACAGCCACATGCCTGCAAGATGTACACGTAGGTGATAGCATCTGGAGAAGACCCTCGCTTCGCACCTGTTGTAAACAGGTGTTGTAAACAACCAAGATTCCTGGCCTGACCTGTGTCGCGCATATCTTGCAATCAGTGCATTTCAAAAGATGACATCCCACACAAGAGTACCACATTTGGCGTACATATGAACCAAGGCATTTCTAGGCACAACAGTTTTCTGCAGCAACCCATGACTAACTACATCAGAGTGAATTTTTAAGCCCATATTGGCATCTTGCGTACAGACACATGCCTTGTAGATGAACACATATGTGATTGCATTTGGAGAGAGGCCCTCGTTTTGGATCCGATGAAAACAGCCGAGAGATTTCTGTCCCTGCTCCTGTTGCACGTATCTTGCAATCATTGCACTCCAAGAGACGATATTGGGAATAGGAAGCTCCTCAAGCTCGTTTTGTGCTTTCTGAAGTGCACCACATTTACCATATGTATCAATGAAGGTATTGCCAAGAACGAAAATTTTTATGAACAACCCTTGCTGAAGTGTCCCACATTTGGCATACATATCGATCGAGGCATTGCCAAGCACGCCATCTCTTTTTGAGAGCAATTTGCATAGAGCCAGATGCCTGCAAGATGCACACGTAGGTGATAGAGTCTGGAGAAACTTGAAAGGCCCTCGCTTTGCACCTACTGGAAACAGCCCAGAGCTTGCCGGCCTGCTGTTGTTGGGCATATCCTGCAATCTGTATGTTCCAGAAGACGACATCCTGCACAAGAGCACCACATCTGGCATAGATCTCGACCAAGGCATTGCCAAGCATGTTAATTTTCTTCAACATCCCCTTACTACCAATATCGGAGTGAATTTTAAATCCCACAACGTCTTGTGTGCCTTCAAGATGCACACTTATGTGATTGCATATAGAGAGAGACCCTCCCTCTGCATCTGCTGAAAATATCTGAGAGCTTTCTGGCGTTGCTCCTGTTGTGCGTATCTAGCAATCAATGCACTCCAAGAGACGACATTTGGGATAGGAAGATCCACAACCACGTTTTGTGCTTTCTGAAGTGCACCACATTTGGCATATGTCTCGACCAAGGCATTTCCAAGAATGGCAAAGTTTTGCAACAGCCCCTGACTAACAATATCAGAGTGAATTTATAAGCGCATGTCGGCATCTTGCATACAACAAACATGCCTACAAGATGCACGCTTATGTGATTGCATCTAAGAGAGGCCCTCCTTTTGCATCCGTTGAAAACAACCAAGAGCTTTCTGGCCCTGCTCCTGTTGTGTGTATCCTGCAATCAATACACTCCAAGAGACGGCACTCGGGACAGGAAGCTCCTCAAGCACGTTTTGGGAGTATTCTACAGACAACACATTTCAAGTGAAGAGCATGCCTATAAAGACATTTCATGTTTCCATGATGGCACCACATTTGACATACATATGGACCAATGCATTGCCAAGCAGCGCCGGTTGATTGAATTCTCTTACCCATATGAAAGTCTTGCATAAGAACATATCCCAAGCACGATAATTTTTTGAAACAGCCGTATCTGAAGTGCCCCACAGTTGGCGTACATTCCCGCAATCAATGCGCTGCAGGAGACGGCATTCGGGAGTAGAAGCTTCGCAAGTACGTTTTGTGCTTTCTGAAGTGAAATACATTCAGCATACATATACGTATCAACCAAGGCATTTCCAAGCAAGACAACTTTTTAAAAAATCCCTAGCTGAAGTGTCCCACATTTGGCATACATATCAATGAAGGCAGTGCCAAGCATGCCATCTCTTTCACAGAGCATGTTGCATCGAGCCACATGCCTGCAATATGCATACGTAGGTGATAGCATCTGGAGAAAGGCCCTCGCTTCGCGAATGCACCTGTTCAAAACAACCCATAGCTTCCTGTCCCGGTCGTTGTTGGACATATCCTGCAATCAGTGCATTCCAAAAGACCACATCCTTCACAGGAGCACCACATTTGATGTACATATCAAGCAAGGCATTGCCAGGTCCGGCAGGTTTCTACTGCAACCCCTGACTAACAATATCAGAACAAATTTTTAAGCCCATAATGGCATCTTGCGTACACACATGTGGCTTCAAGATGCGCGCGTATGTGATTGCTTTTGGAGAGAGGCCCTCACTTCGGATCCTCTGAAAACAACAGAGAGATTTCTGGCCCGGGCTCCTGATGCGCTTATCCCGCAATCAATGTATTGGGGTAAGAAGATCCTCAAGCTCGTTTTGTGCTTTCTGAAGTGCACCACATTCAGCATATGTATCAACCAAGGCATTCCCAAGCACGACAAGTTTTATGAACAACCCTTGGTGAAGTGTCATACATATTGACCAAGGCAGTGCCAAGCACACCATCTCTTTTCGAGAGCAATTTTCATAGAGCGACATGCATGCAAGATGCACACATAGGTGACAGCGTCTGGAGAAAGGCCTTCACTTTGCACCTGCTAAAACCAGTCCAGAGCTTGCTGGTCGGGGGTCGTTGTTGGGCATATCCAGCAATCAATGCGTTCCAAAAGACGACATCCCGCACTAGAGCACCACATCTGGCATACATGTCGACCAAGGCATTGCCAAGCATTGCAATTTTTTGCAACAACCCCTTACTTACAATATCAGAGTGAATTTTTAAGCCCAAACCAGCGTCTTGTGTGCTTTCAAGATGCACGCGTATGTGATTGCATCTAGAGAGAGGCCCTCGCTCTGCATCCGCTGAAAACAGCTGCTCGAAACAAACATGATACTGGAGGAAACAGAGGGTCTCTCTCCACATGCAACCGTTTACGCTTGTGTTAAAGTCTCTTTCATCCTACAATCAAAGCGCTACAAGAGACATCCCAAAAAGGATGCCTTACGTGCTTTGGTGAGGGCACCACATTCGGCATACATATCGAGCATAGATATCCTAGAGACGATATTCTGGACATGAAGCTCCTCAAGCTCTTTTTGTTCTTTCTCAAGCGCACCACGTTTGGTATATACATCGACCAAGACAATGCCAAGCATGGCATCTTTATTCAACAGCCTCTGACTCACAATATAATTGTGAAGTTTTGTGCCCATATCAACATCTTGCATAGGGCCACATGCCTTCAAGATACATGCATAGGTGATTGCATCTGGAGAAAGGCCCTTGCTTGATCACATCTGCTGAAAACAAACTAGAGCTTTCTCTTGTGTAGAAAATCCTGCAAGCACTACATTCCAAGAGTCCACACTCTTGATAGGAAGCTGAAAACATCCTAGAGCTTTCTGGCCCTGCTCCTGTTGTGCGTATCCCGTGACCAGTGCATTCCAAGAGACATCATTCTAAGTGATCCTTACATGGGGATATAGAGAGAGCTTGCTTTGCATCCGCTGAAAAAAGCCTAGAGCTTTTTGGTCTTGCTCTTGTTGCGCACATCCCGCAATCATTGCAATCCAAGAGACGACATTCCGGATAGGAAGCAGCTCCTCAAGAAATTTTTGTGCTTTCTCAAGTGCACCACATGTGGCATACATATCGACCAAGACAATGCTAAGTATGACATCTTTTTTAAACAGCCTCTGACTTACAATATACCGGTGATGCTTACAAGATATTTTATCCACCCCGCAAAGATAATCACGGAAAGGATACCCATTGAGAACTTTTTGTGCTTTTGTGAGTGTCTCACATTTGACATACATATTCGATCAAAGCACCGCCAAGCACACAATCTCATCATGAATTCTCTTTGAGTTGTTGTTGCCCTACTACTGGGTCGAGACGTGTCTCACTTCAAGGAGTTGCACTCTGCAACAAAGAGCTGCTTAGATTCGAGGAGCTGCTTAGCACTACATTCCAAGAGTCCACACTCTTGATAGGAAGCTGAAAATAGCCTAGAGCTTTTTGGCCCTGCTCCTGCTGTGCGTGTCTTGTGACCAGTGAATTCCAAGAGACATCATTCCAAGTGATCCTTACATGGGGATATAGAGAGAGCTTGCTTTGCATCCGCTGAAACCAACGTATAGATTTTTGATCCTGCTCTTGTTGCGCACATCCCGCAATCATTGTAATCCAAGAGACAACATTCCAGACAGGAAGTAGCTCCTCAAGCACTCTTTGTGCTTTCTCAAGCGAACCACATGTGGCATACATATCGACCAAGACAGTGCCAAGTATGATATCTTTTTTAAACAGCCTCTGACTTACAATGTACCGGTGATGCTTACAAGATATTTTATCCACCTCGCAAAGATAATCACGAAAAGGATACCCATCAAGAACTTTTCGTGCTTTCGTGAGAGTCTGACATTTGACATACATATTTGATCAAAGCACAACCGAGCACACAATCTCATCATGAATTCTCTCACATTTGACATACATATTGGATCAAAGCATCACCGATCACGCAATCTCATCATGAATTCTCTTTGAGTTGTTGCTGCCCTACTCCTGGGTCGAGCCATGCCTCAATTTAGGGAGTTGCACTCTACAACAGAGAGCTGCTTAGCACCATTTTGAGTACAAGGACCATCGCACGTGAGCCGTGACGCAGGCTGAGACTAGATAAAAGACTAGACAGGGTGGAGGTAGTCGTAGGCAAATAGAGACAGAGGACCCTCGATTTGCACTTGGATCATTGCTCGGAGCCGCATGCCTTCAAGATGCCTGTGTAGGTGACTCCTCGCTTTTTTTGGCCTGCGTTAAAAACAGCTTGCGAATCTATACTAAGGATAAAGGGGGAGGGAATTCCGGTTCCCCCCCTTGCCATGCGTCAGAACCTGCTTCAACCGGCGGGTGTGGCCTGCAGCTCCGGGAGCACAGTGACACAGAGAGAGATAGAGAGAGACAGAGAGAGGCGGCTTCGCCGCTCGCTATCCTACTCGCTCAAATAAAACATATGGAGTTACTTTTTATGATACTCTAAGAATATTCCACCCCCCAAATCCACGTCGGCAGGTCTTTTGTCTACTCTCATTCTCAGTTCTCACCACTCTGTGTCGCACTGACTGCGTTCTCTCTCTCTCTCTCTCTCTTTTCTGCAAAGGCGAGTTGTGTGTTGCCTCCCGTGCCTTACACGCTCCCCTGGCTGGCAGTCTTCGCATGAGCGTAGAGAGAGAGAGAGAGAGAGAGAGAGAGAGAGAGAGAGAGAGAGAGATACCCTACAGACTGTAGCGCATGATCAAATGGGTGAGGAGGGGAGAGAGAGAGAGAGAGAGAGAGAGAGAGAGAGAGAGAGAGACAACTGTATGGCTGCAACTCTTCGAATGCAGAGGGGAGAGAGAGATGCCTCTGCCCCACAAATTGCCTTCTCTAGGGTAAAACCCCCAACTTAAGGCCACCTAAGAGAGGGAGCTTAGATCTCCGATCTCCGAGCTCAATTATAACCAGTCAGCAGCTCATTTGATTCGCTTCGTGGAGAGCTTTACGAAAAAATTGATCTCAACTTTTTTGATGATCGGAGCCAAAAGTTATAAATCCATTTATGCATTCCTGTGTAACAAAAATGGGTGTGAAAAAGAAGACACACCAACCCCAAAAGAAAGACATGGGTGTCAACAAGGGTTAAAGTCATCCATTGCCCAATGAAAAGGTTGCATTTCAAATAAAATGAACGTTGAGCATTCTTTTGAATTGCACAAAGTTGGTTCAGCTTTGTCTTATTATTGGAGGTGTCATTGTCTTTTCTTTGGGGGGGGGGGGGGGGGGGGGTTTATTGGCCCCTTTACCCTCTCGCTCACCTTGCCCTCTCACTCACGCTCTCCCCACCCCTGGCTCCTCTGCCGGATGCAGTTGACCATGCCTAGTCAACCTTGTGTGCCACTCTCTAGCTCCGTCATCTCCACCTTCAGAGCTTTGATAGTACCCTCTGCTGCTTGCGCGCTATCCCCATCAGTGGCTCGACTACCACACTTTTCCATCGCCGTCCTTCGTCTCCTCATGCCTTCCAACTGCAACCTCCATCTCCCACTAATACTACCCTCCACGCCATAACTTGCTGTTGTACGCTGCACGCAATTGGTGGACTGTCGATTGCACCGCATTCAGCCACTAAATAGAGAGAGAGAGAGAGAGAGAGGGAGAGAGCCGGATGCTGACCATGCCTAGTCAACCTTGTGTGCCACTGTCTAGCTCCATCATCTCCACCTTCGGAGCTTTGACAGTACCCTCTATTGCTTGCGCGCTATCCCCATCAGTGGTTCGACTACCACACTTTTCCATCGCCGTCCTTCCTGTCCTCATGCCTTCCAACTGCAACCTCCATCTCCTACTAACACTACCCTCCACGCCATAACTTGCTGTTGTAGCCCTGCACGCAATTGGTCAGCTGTCGATTGCACCGCATTCAGCCACTAAAGAAAGAGAGAGAGAGAGAGAGAGAGAGAGAGAGAGGGTTCTAAACCGACAGCAGTGCTCTGCACGCTGTACAACACAGGAGCAGGAAGGAGGTATAGAGAGAGAAGAGAGAGCTAGCGAGCACAGGATGCCAGAGAGAGAGAGATAGAGAGCACCACCTTTCCAATCGTCTAGTCAGATGGCATGAAACATCTGGCTCCTCAGGAGTCATCACATGGGGGAGACAGAGAGAACGGCGGCATGAAAGACAACGACCAAGTCCGCAGCCGATTTTCATTTTTGCCTCGCTTCCAATCAGCTGTAAGAATCAGGATTTTGTTAAAATCGTCCAGACATATTAGTGTTAATAATATGGATGCACATGTTACAAAATGACAGCCACGTGGATGAACGTGCTTTCATATTTGTGATTTCGCCTCCTACGCTAACGAAGCAAAAATTACCAGATGAACAACTGCCTGAGGCGACCAGAGTGGTACGGAACCAGCCCCCGGTAAAACTTAAATTGGTCATATCTTGACAACCGGAACTCCGATTGACGAAATGAAAAGATCGACATGCTCCTCAAAGTGAACCCTTTAGGGCCATACACTTTGGCCCTTCATCAGCAGCTACCCAATCCGATACGGATCTGCTACTAATCAACCTTCAAACTGACATAACTTCATATCTGTAGCTCCAATTGACAAGCCGTAAAGACATGCCTGTAAAGCATTTCAAGTACTACAATTTTGATCAATAAAATCCCAGCTATGACCACCTCAAACATACTCTCTGTTAGCATTAACAAGATATCTTTTGACCCTTCAGAACCGCATCTGGCATACTTTTAGCTTAGAATTGGCTTGTTATCAAGCCCATAGTACTGTTGAATAATCATATAGGATTCAAATAAACCTGATTGGCATCCCTTTGCTCATTTTCTTATCATTGAAGCGGAGCTAGATGACACCGCTGGCAACTGACACTGTCAAAAGCTTCCTGAGCTTCCTCATCCCACTCATAACCGTGCACCTGCTGAGCTCTATTTTTGAAGAGGATGCATATATTGCGACAACATCCAAAAGAAGCACAAAAGATAGCTTAGCTGACATGAACAAACAAAGCCAAACCTAGAGCATCTAAACGCGGCTCCATCAACACCAATGCCTTCACCTTCTTGGGATCAGCCTCTATACCGTTCTGCGACACCATATGACCCAATAGCTGCGCTCAAGGCTGTGCTAGCTTGCACTTCTTGGGGTTCATCTAACCTCCTTCTTCATCAAGCCTTTGAAAGCATAGCTGCAGCTTTGATAGGTGCTCCAATATTGAGCTGTAGTAGCCTATATCATCCATGAAGACCCTCATAAAGTGGCCCAAATATGGACCAAATACCCTGTTCATCCAATCTTGGAAGGTGGCATATGCATTCACCAAGCCGAACGGCATCCTCTGGTAAGCAAAACAACCCCATGGAGATGATATGAACGTATTCTTCAGCTGGTCTTCGAGTGCAATCCCTATCTGAAAGTACCCCGAGAAACCATCCATAATTGATCGAGTATCTCTCATGCCTAGCCACCTGGTTTAGGATTTCGTCTTGAAACGGTAGTGGATAGTGATTTCTCTTGGTCGCTGCATTTAGTGGCTTGTAATGACACACACCCTCCATTTTCCATTCTTCTTAGGGGTTATAACCACTGGTGAGACCCACTCTGACTCTTTCGCAGGGTATATGATGCCTGCATCAGATCCACTCTCACTCTTTTGCAAGGTATATGATGCCTGCATCAGATCCACTTTGACTCTTTCGCAGGGTATATGATGCCTGCATCCAACAACTCCTGGCAAAGGGCCTCCTTTTGGATATCCCCTAGTCTTCTTAGCTTCTGTGCTTTAGGCCTATGTCCCTTCTTGAGAACAATCTTGTGTTGTACCTCTCTTGCACCACACAAATGCTTGTATTCCATTGCAAACAGGTTTGGATAAGACCCACACAATTGAACATAACTTTCCTTCTCACCCTTGGTCAAATCTTCACTTAACATGTTTGAAACCTCCTCTATGATTAAACCAAGAGCTTGAGGCTGCATACCTGTTTCTTTAGGAGGGGAGTCATCTATGGTGACTCCGAACAAATCTCCATCTATCTTCAACATGTCTTCCTCTCTCTCCTCTTCCTCTGTGCTAGTGTAGCCTTCATCATAGGCCGTCTCCGTCTTGTACTCATAACTCGTCGTGTTGCCTTCATCTTTAATTGTCATAGGACGAGAACTGCTCTACTTGGTCTTCAAATCAAGCACAATCTGTCTCCCCTTCTCTTTGCCAGGCAAGGTGAACACTTTGCTCTCCCAATCATGCTTAGCACCTATTTCCAAAAGCCATGGCCTACCCAAAATGATTGGATAAGCATTATCTCCTACCTTCATCACAAAAAATTCTATCAGGCACTCTATGCCCATTACTTTGACCTTCACATCCTGAGCCATACCTAGACACCTAGCTTTAGTATGGTTGGCCATCCTCATGTGCACATTCAACTTGGATACCACATTGACTCTCGTCTCCTTCATGGATGCTTCTGTCAAGACACAAACCTGTGATTCTTCATCTATGTAGGCCTATACCTTCATCCTCTTTTCTATAATCACATCCATCAGCGAAAGAACATCAGTCGGGCTACCTACCCCAAATGCCATGTTTTGCACCGCTTGCACATTTCCCCTTAGCTCTTGGCAGCCTGGTGCTAACACTCGTAGACCACTGCCTCCTCAATTTTGGATTTAAAGCCAACAACTAACCAAAAGTAATGTTTGCTTTTTTATTTTGAACATCACTTACTAGGTTGTACTCAGGATAGCCACATCCTAATTGGAAATCCACTTGCTTGATTTGGTGGCATCTCCTTCTTTGCTAGGCTCAGGCTACTCTCTGCCTTTGTACACTTTCTCTTTGCCTTTACGAGCTCTAGTTTCCTGCTCTTTCTCAATCTCTCTCTCAACTCTTGCCCTCTTGTTGGCCAAAACTTTGATATCCTGCTTATCCACCCTGATAATATTCACCCTTGGGACCTCGCCTCCATTCGGCGGAGCTAGTTGCACACGATTCTCCACCACTTGTTCTCTTGGACCATTGAACTGCCCTTGACCTTGACCTCTACCAAACATCGGGTAAATGCCTCCTCTCTCTCTTGGTGGATGAGGACAATTAGGTGCATAATGCCCCTCCTCTCCACAATTGCAGCACCTACCTGGCAGCGGCCCTGCCCTGCCCCTTGCTCCTCTTAGCTGTCCTCTATCCATCATGCTTAGCCGCAACTCTTGCATTTTCTAGGAAAAGTCTTGCACCGTACGTACCCAATTTTGCGGCACAACAACTACACCTCAGTTTCCATGATTTTCTTTGTGCATAGCCTCCCTCGGACTCTATGGTTGAAGGGGGGCCATCGTATCATAGCCCGACACACCATGCTCTATCTTCTTCTTTATCTTTCTGCTCTTTGATCATGCGATTGCTACCGCACCCTTGTATTTTTTGGGCTTTGGGCGCAATGTCTACAGTCTTTGGGCTCGTACCAACTTTGGCTGCACCACCGTCATCACAAACATGATTCTAAGCATGCAAACTATATTTGTGCACAATAAAAAGAGAATTAGTCTTATAAGACAAAAGCATTGCTCATTTGAAAGAAATTTGTACATTTTGTTACTCTAATATAGTATTGTAAGTATTGACAAGGTTCATACTATCCTTACGTTGTATTCCTTGCATCCATCTAGCATCTTTAAAAGTATAATCTTTTATCTTAATAAGATACCATCGGATAATCTTACCATGTTGTAGTACCTTGTCTTCATGCCGAAGGATAGCTTCAGGTTGCAACACCTCTTCTTGGTCTTCAATTTCGGGAGGCTCTTCAATAATTGGTTCACTTGGTGGATCTCCTTTGTAGGGCTTAAGTAAGCTCACATGAAACTTGAGTTGATAAGCCATCTCATTGATTGGCTTCAAGATTTGAAAAGGACTATAGTATCTTTTTGCTAATGTAGCATAATACTTTTGATGGCCCATAGGATTTTTGCATGTCGTTCGCCTCAACTGAGCCTTGGAAAACTTAAGTAAGACCCAATCATTTTCTTTAAATGTTAAGGCCCTTATGTGCTTGTCAGGAGCATCTTTTTGCCTTTGTTGAGAGATGGATATAGCCTCCTTAAATGTTAAGGCCCTTATGTGCTTGTCAGGAGCAGCTTTTTTCCTTTGTTGAGAGATCGATATAGCCTCCTTAATCTTTTGGAAAGATTCTTGTAGGTCATGATTATACTCATCGTCAACGAAGATCTTCCCATGTACTTTGAGTAGCAAGGGACTTTTAGGTCTTCCCTCAATGATTTCAAAAGGTGCTTTTCTTGTAGAAGTATGGACACTATTATTGTACGCATATTCTACAAGAGGTAAGTACTTTTTCCATTGTGAGCGTTGATATACTTCGGTAACATAAGTCTTTAGTTGATCGAGTATCCTAAGATTGGCTATCTCACTTTGGCCATCTGTTTGTGGGTGATAGGCCGAAGAGAAATTCAATCTTGCTCCTAGATTTTCAAAGAGACCTTTTCAAAAATTATTGATCATTCTAGGATCTCTATCTGACATGCTGGATGTCAGCAATCCATGGTGTTTGAAAATCTATGATATGAAGAGAGTTTCCATTTGGTGTGCCTTAATAGTCTTTTTCACAGGAATAAAATGTGCTTGCTTGCTAAACCTGCCAACTATTGTCCATATTCCCGTATTCCCATGGATAGACTTCGATAATCCAAAGATATAATCCATGGATATACTCTCCCATGGTGAATTTGGGAATGGCAATGGCTGGAGTAATCTAGGTTGCTTCCCTCTATCATACTTGGTCTTTTGGCATACTACACATTTTGAAATATACTCTTGTATGTCCACTTTCATGGTAGGCTAATAGAAGTAAGTTTCTACTCCTCGGAGAGTAGGTTGAATGCCTCTATGCTTCCATGTGTCTAGGGTATGTAGAACAGCTAAAGCTCTTCCTCATAAATGCCCAAGACTCGTTCATCTGTATCGAGCCTTTGGCTCTCAAATGCTATTGCATGCCCTTCTTGAAACAAGACTTCTCCAAGGCAATTACCACAAGCATCACATTGGACCTCAGGTGGCTTTGAGAGATCCGGAAGCATGAGGACTAGTTGGGAGGTAAGCTTCTCTTTGAGCTTGTCAAAAGCATTCTGCTCCTTAGTAGTCCATGAATACTTAACGTTCTTCTTTGTTAAGTCATGTAACCGTCCTTCTATTTGAGAGAATTTTTCTATGAAGTGTCTATAGTATGCACACATACCAATAAAGCTTCTTAGCTTATGTAGATTCCTTGGATTAAGCCATTCTTTTATTACCTCCGATTTTGATGGATCCATTCGGATACCATCTTGAGAGATAATATGACTTAAGTATTGAATATCTTGGAGGAAAAATTCGCTTTTCTTTTGATTGAGAAAAAGCTTGTTCTCCCTTAGTGCTTGAAAAATCACTTGGAGATGTTGCTTGTGTTCCTCCAATGACTTGGAGCAGATAATGATATCATCAAAGAACGCTCCACTGAATTTACGGTAGGGTCTAAAAATTGTCTCCATTAATTGATTGAACGTGGCTAGTGCATTAGTCAAGCCAAAAGGCATGACTAGATATTCATACAGACCAAACGTTGTGCCAAACGCGGTCTTTAGGATATCTTCATTCACTATCCTTATTTGATGATAGCCACTTTTAAGGTCAATCCTATTGAAGTAGGTAGCACCTTGTAGCTTATCAAATTGATCTTCTAACCGAGGCATGGGAAATCTGTTTTTGATAGTGATATGGTTTAGTGCTCAATAGTACACACACATACGGTATATACCATTTTTCTTTTGCGCTAAAAGGATTGGAGAACAAAAGGGAGAGGAGATAGGACTCACCATGCCTTTGTCTACCAAGTCTTGTACGTGCCTCATGATCTCCTCTTGTTGAGCTTGAGAACTTGATAAGGAGGCTTGCTAGGCAGTGAGCTTCCTGGTAGGAGCTCAATTTGATGGTCATCATCTCCTCGTTTGGAGTACCATAGGGATATCATTTATGAACACATCTTGGAATCCTTTTAGAAAATTAGACAAGTCTGACTCTTCTTGATTCCTACCATTTATATTTGATGAAACATTAGGAACTTTTAGGGACTCTTTGACAAAAATCATGTACGCAAAAACGGAGCTCTTCATTGATTTATCAAAAGCAAGAGGATTTAAAGTGGTATAGTATGACTAGACTCACTAGCATCTATATACATGTTCTTTTCCCTGTATATATGTGAAGTAGATTCTCCTTTCACAGAGCTTCATGTTGGCAGCCATGCAGATGAACCATGGTGCCCCTAGGATAGCATCCTCATGTTGGAGAAGAGAGATGAAAAAGTCTTCTTTGTCGACATAGCTTTGGACATGAAGCCTCAACTTCCCAATCAAGGAAGTAACAAAGGCTTGCTGTCCCTTGAAAGCTATGTTATCCAGTACAATATCTCCCATCTCAAAAGCTTGAATGCCCAACTTGGTGGCCAACTCCGTTGATATGAAGTTGTGAGTAGAGCCTGGGTTAGAAAAGATGAAAGCATCATACTCCCTTACCCTTCCCCAAGCATAGGAGAGAGGTGATCCTTTGCAATGAGCATCCTCTTTTGGAGCTTCGAAGGTGGAAGCTTTAGGATTCTCATTGCAAGCATTTGTCTTGGGGAAAGAACGATAGCCATGTCCTTGCTCCCGACACTTAAAACATTTATGGTCCTTGCGAAAAACTTCAAGCTCTTCAGGAGAGAGTTTGTTTTTACCTTTGTAAACTCCCTTCTCCTTGGACAGATTGTTGTTGTTGGAATTGCCTTGGGAAGAATTTTGGGCATTGGTTTTTTCCTTTGCATCACTTTTGTCTTTGCTTTCCATGGGCTTGACATTCCGTCTAGCCCCTTGTTGGAAATTGATGCGCTAAGCAACCATGGTGTGGCGGATTACTTCGATGATAGTACCAAGCCATTGAGTTTATGTACTCGGCCATCTCTTTAGGTAATCATGCATAAAATTGTTGCTTTTGCTTAGTGAAGTCTGTCTTTTGAAAGACAGTAGCCTTGAGATGTAAATCCCAAAACTTGTCTACATATTTGTGGATAGACTCGTGAAAGAGAAGCCATTAGGAAAAAAATGGACTCTCCATGGGCCTTGTAAGAATCCCTAATTTAAAGGAGGCCTGCCAATATTAAGGGGGACAAAGGCTTTGAATGGGGCTATTTTGGTAGGGTCTCGTCCACCTTTGACCCCTGAAAAGGTAGGGGGAAGGGGGGGGGGGGGGTAACCATTTAAAAAGTAGGGAAGGGGGGGGTAAACCATTTGAAAAGTAGGGGGTCTTCTCTCTCTAGCTTTTTGGCCAACTTGTAAGTGGCCTCTTAACTCTCCCATGCCACCTAAGCAAATCCGTGGGTCAAAGAGGTCAAAAAAATGACTTTTTTCAAAAACTTTCAAAAAAACTCTATTCCCTCCTAAAAAGTACCCCCAACATATACACATAATTTAAAAAATATTTTTAAGTTAAATTACTCATAATTCAACATTTTTTGACTCCCTCCAAAACTTTTAGGAAATTCCTCCCAAAATTGAAAACTTTCCCTCCTAATCTAAGCTTCTCTCCTACACCCATCCCCCTTGCACCTGCACCTGCTGCTGCACCTACACACCCATCTCTCCATCCTTCAAGCTCCATCTCTCCATCCTACAATGCCTCTTGACGACGTGACCAATGTCCCAGCAAGCTCTTCATGCGGTAGGTCTCCAGGGCTTTTTCTACGCCTACCTCAAGAGTATGTTCCGACAAAGAAAACATGCTTGGGTACATTACCTTCAGCCAACGAACGCCGCGCTCAAGGAGAGAAGAATGTGGATCTCTGGACAGACGGATGCTTGTACCCAAAGGATCCTTCTCTCAATGTTCATCCGTCTTTTACAAACATTCCATCACTGTTGCAATACGTTGGAAATGGAGAGCACGGTTTGTTGGGCTACTGCAAGAGACTCAACAAACACGAGATTGCGCGGTCTGAAATCTACTTGCTTCGTTGGCAGTTGCTCAATGGGAGTTTCCACAATCTTCAAGATCAGATACAAACAGCTACTAGTTCGCTTGAGGAGGCAAAGAGCACCATCACAACCAAGGAAAATATAATTAAAAAGCTTGAGGATACTCTTTCACACATGAAGAGTACTGCCATGGGAGGTAGGGTGAGGAAACGAGAGTTGTCCGAAATTCAGACTCTTGCACCACGTGGAGGTGCAAGAAAACGAAGGGTGACAGCTATGAGGTAACATGTTCTGTCCCTCATGTTGTTTAAGTTTAATACGGCTCATCATTGTTGTTTTGGGCAATAGGAACTTCGTCCAAGAAATGTGCGGCGGCGAGAATGCGTCAGCTAGGGCTACTTTACTTCGTTCTTGTTTCAACAAAGAGGATTTTATTGGCATGCTTGATGCTCCAGAGGCAAAACACTTGAAAGACGCAATCACTAAGAGAGTTCTTAGTGATTTTTCTAATATTGTCACTGATCTAGATGTTCAGGATATTTGTGATGCTATTGGGATTAGTACCAAGGGCTATCAAGCAATACATCAAGTGTTAAAAGATGCATTAAGAAGTCGAGGAGTCACGGAAAACCTATTTCCACTTCCTCACAGAGTGCATATTGCCAAGAAGGTGTCAAATGAAGATGTTGTTCACTGATTAGGGGACTACTTGTATATTGAAGACATGATGCCTCTTCAGCCGCTCCGTAGCAAATCACAAGGAAGGAAGGGCCGCGGGAAGGGAAGCGGTGCTGTTTCTAACAGTGTGTTGCGGACCGAAGGGTTTGTTTACACCAAATTCAACAATATCTTTGTGGACTTGATACGATTGCAACAGTCCATGGCTGTTTTCTACAATTTGAGTGATGCAGGCTAGTTTAGAGTTGCCTACATGCTCTATGATGTGTCATAACATGCATTCTGAGGCTTTATATTGTTGGCAGTTCTTGAAGGCAAGCTTGTATTCATGCTGAAGTTGGATGAGTGTGTAATTGTTAAAGGGAGAAAGTTGAAGAGAATGAGCATCACGCTTATGAATGAAGCCCTAGCTTATTCGAAGCAATCTTGCAGTTCGAGTGAAGCGACAAAGCCCTCTTTTAGTGTGCAATCAGAGAAGAATATATGGTGTCTTGGTGCAATTGAAGTTCCGAAAGAGACACATGAAGTCCTTGCATGGATTTTCAGTAAAATACCATGGGTCACAGAGGTCATTAAAGCTCAAATAAACGGTGATAAGCTCATGGTTCCAGGACGTGGGGAGTTTGATGTTGAATGGCATTTAGGTGGTGATCTAAAGACCATAAAGTGCATGCTTGGATGAAAACAAGGTGCAAATTCTTTACTTCCCTGTCCATTCTGTACGAAAGGGCACAAGACAAGTCGAGCAACTCAAGTGGAAGGTCAGGACGAAGATAATGATGACCATATACATAGGGAGTGGCAAACTTTGGTTCTTTCATGTGATATGTTGCAGGTGCCCAATAGGGATAGCAAAGATCCTAGGTGGAACCCCATAATTCCCTTCTCCCTCAACAATGTTCACTTTTGTACATTGCATGCGTTTATGCAAATATTTGATAGGATCCTAAAGCATCACATTGATTATGCTTTCACAATGAAGCCCTTTCAACGGTCAAAAGACTCCTTGCAGGGGGTGGAGACGCTCCTTAATGAGATTGGATGTCACCGATCAAGGGTGAACATTGTAGAAGAGACTTGTAGGGAGAAGACATATGAGGTGGCACAGAAGGTTTCCATGAATGGAGCCAAGGCACGTCGATTTTTCAAGAATATGTCAAAGTCTCCAATGTAGGTATCCAAGGAAAGTGTTGATCTAGCAAGTGAGAAGCGGTGGGAGTTATGGAAAGGTTTTTGTTCATGCACGACGGACAAAGATCCCAATGTGGAGGTTGCTAACCAACGCAAGCTAGTATGGTCATCCTTTCAAAAGGTTGTGCAATTGATGAATCTTTCAAGCACCACTGTTGAGCAGCGAGAGGAGTTCAAGAGTGTGCTTTATGAATTCACAAAGGCCGCTAAGGACGGATGGTCTGAAAGCAAGATTACACACTACATGGTTTGTTTTAACGGACTTAATACATATGCAATGTTTGAAAATGTAACTTTTCTATTAGCTTATCTCCTTTTTGTTTGTTTTAGCACATTCTCTTTGCGCATGATGCATACTTCATGGACCGCTATGGTTCGCTTGATATATGGAGTACACAAGGCATGGAGAAGTCCCACTATCGAGCAAAAGGAGTCTACTTCAAGAATACTCGGCATGGTGGTGGTAGTTCACACTCCAACTACCTCCAAGAGATGTTTAATTGGTTTTTTAGGCACACCTTTGGGAGAACTCATACTATTGAGAAATCAAGAGAGTCGATGTTAGGAAAGCAGTTACGCAACGCCTCCCGTACTACAGCATCCAAGAAGTGGAAACGCTCGTGAGCGTCCCTGGGCCATGAAGCTTGGCGTGCAACTAAGTATCGAAAAGGCAGCGTTTGGGCGTCGCGTCAGCCGTTCGCATGATCCAGGTTTAGTTGTTAAATTCAATTGCTTTATTTGAGTTTCACTCAATTGGCCGCATAGTGTGAAAGGGCCCAAATCTCAAAAAAACCTATTTAAAGGTTGAAGGCGCTCATTTTGTCATTTTCCCTACTAGCTGCTACCATGGCAAGAACAAAACAAACGGCTAGGATTGCATATCCAGAGGGGCCGGATGGCCAACGACTCAAAGGTACAACAACAGAAGCTGGAACTTCACAACCTCAAGGTGAAGTCCACACAGAAGAAGCTGGAGCTTCAAATCAGCATGGCCAGTCCTCTACAGCAGCAAAAGAGAGACGGAAGCATCGACTTGTTGTCTATTCATGGGACTCCAATGATTCTGATGGCAACAGGGAGGATGAGAGCGACCGGGGCAAAGAAAAAAACAGCCAAAAGCAACCGTCAGAAGGCTCCGAAGAGACGCAAAAGGATGAAGATGCCCCATGGGTCGGAGTCCAAATACAAACTTATCAGGCTCACATGTCTATTGGGGGTAAGACACTTCCTAAAGGAAGTGGACCTACACCATCACATCCGGTCAATAGTGAAGAGCACGAATCAAATGGAGAGTGGGTGGAATCAGATTATGAGGTGTTGGAAGTGCCTGTGCAGAAAAAAAAGAGAAAGAGCATTGTCTACAAGAAGAGGAAGCAAGCTGCCCCAACTCGTGCCAAAAATGCACCTCCACGTCGACCTCAGAAGGTACAAAAGAGTAGCCGTGCTTTTGCGGAGATTCGACACTATCAAAAGAGCACCGAGCTCTTGATTCCGAGGGCCCCTTTTGCAAGGCTATGCAGGGAGGTTTTGCAATTGTACAACACTCAGTTTCGGATGGGCGTCGTGGCCATAGAGGCAGTCCAAGAGGCAGCAGAGCAATATTTAACTAGCATATTCGAGGATTCTAACCTCTGTGCCATCCATGCAAAGCGTGTAACCATTATGCCCAAGGATATGCAGCTTGCTCGCCATTTGCGCCATCAGGAGTAGCTTGTAATTAGGCATCAAACCTTTTTGTATTTACGGAACTCCAAGATTGGGAAGATTTTGAATACAAGCATCTTTTGATTGTATACCCCACTCTGTGCATTGTATTGGGAAGAATTTGAATATAAGCGTCTTTTATTGTATACCCCACTGCGCATTGTATTGTTTTAATTTTGTACCATGCAATGTAGCACTGGTTCAAGTTTTGTCTACCTTTTATTGTATGTATGTAGCCATTAGCTTGTTTTTGTGAAAAATTGCCTACTTATCCATGCTATGTGACTCCATGCACTTCCTTATGTATCCATGCTATGTGACTCACTATTGAATGGCAAAATCATCTACAAAGTGTTGAAAATGGCTTGGAATGCCCCCAAACTGGCTACCACAAGGGCGCGCATTTGGGGCTTCCAGAGGCCTATGGATGGACACAATGCGCGCCCTTGTGGCAGCCTTTCCTAGTGCTTTCCAGACACTTTCCAGTGGTTTTCAGACAATTTTGACAAGCAATAAGTATGTTTTGTTTGCTTCAATGATTCAATTAGCATAGATGCTTATGGCAATCATCCCCCCTTAGTCCATGTCAGTCCTATACTCCAAAAAGGGCTAGATATTGCCACATAGTTTACACTTGTGGTTTGTTAATACAACTTTAGGTATCTGGGGCAAGATGGGCTTAAGGTTACTTGGGTATCCATGTCTTTATGTTTTGCAACTGGGTAATAAAGTCTTGTCCCTCTTTTTTGTGCCTCGGTTTGGTCCTAGATGTGTCCAAATTCATCTGCCACAAGGGCGCGCATTTGCACACTTGATCTGCTGATGGAATGCCCCAATGCACGCCCTTGTGGCAGCATATTTTATGGAATTCCAAGCCCTTTACTAGGCACATTCATAACTTTGGAAGACTAGATATCACAAAGTATGCATTTTTTAAATTTTAATGCCTGCCAAACCCTTTAGTAGTCATAGCAGAAATTATGGTGCTTCTCATTCACAATGGAATCCCAACATATAAGAAATTCAAAACCTTGCAAGAAAGAGAGTCATAGACAACAAAAAGTTGTTTCATTAAAGAAATAATGCTTTACATGATATCCGGCTTTTGCTTTAGGATCTTTCTAATTACAATTTTCTGGCGCTTGGCCTTTTGGGGTGGCTCCCTGTTAAGTAAAGTGGTGGTGATTTCTTGGGTGTCATTAACCCCTACAGCTTGGTTCATGCCGACATGGGCAATAAGGCGCCCGCGAAAGTTTACACCGAAAGTGGATATTGCAAAGTCTTTCTTTACAAGCACTACAAGGTTGGCCGTTTGGGCAAGTGTTGTTAAACACAACGCCTTGGAGAGTGAACGGAGAGCAAAAATGTTGTAGCGACCATTGGGAGAGTAGTCGGCATGGACAAACACCACGAAACCAGTGGGAAGTGTGCCGAGGTAGTGAGCAAGTGCCGCTTGAGGTCCGAACGGCGTCCTCCTACCCCCTGACCGTTGCGCCCAGGCGTCAACCTCCATAACATCCTGCAGAACATAGGTTTTTTGAGATATGGCACAGAATTATGATATACCATTAACAAAATCATTTGTAACAATCAAATGTAAGTGAGCATCTATACCTCTTGTCTACGATCCTCCTCATCGGCATCCGGGTGCAAGTAAAGATCCACGCTTGACTTCCCCTTTGGATCAAGCAATACAGGTGTTGCATCAGGTGGTGGTGAATCCACTCTTGCACGTTTATCCAAACACATGGCTTGCACGGCCACAAACTCCTCCTCATAGACCTTGGCCTGCTCGGCCGCTGCCACCTCGGCTTGTGTGATCGCCACTGTGTCCGCCAAAGTATTCCCCATGGGCAGTAGGAGATCATCGTCATGGGAGGTGGTGGTATCAACTTCAAACTTGCCATGGGCATCGAGGATGGAGAAACACTCATCCATGCGAAGCTCAAAGGATTTCTCCAGATTGTGCATAAACACAAACTCCTCCCCACCCACCACAACGGAGGAGAAGCGGGTAATCTCTACCTCAGGGATGGCATCTCGAGTGGTGGTTCCTTCTGGCGGTCTCGAGGATGAACCGATTGATGGAGAGGCCTCCAAGAGGCCTTGAATCCCTACAGGGTAGGTCAAGGCAAGCGTCCTCTCCTCTGCGGATGAGTCAATGGCCGCGGGCTTGGGATCCTTCACATCATCCAATACCCCGCCGATCTACAAGTGAGGTAGCACTACATCAGGGCCTGTTGGGCACTCATGAACGAGGAAGATCATTATGGCCTGAACAGAGAAAAAAGTGTTTCCGATCCTTCCCTTAGGCATTGCTAGCACATCATCAACTTCAAGCCGCACATATTGTCCGGCGGGTTGTGCTATGGTGGCAAAGCGTGCAAGCCGCTGATGAAATGGCCTGTCCCCTTGGTAGATGTGGTGGAGAAGGCCTTCAGGGACCCATTGCCCTGGCTAGTTTGGTAGCTCAACAATGAATCTCCCCATGCACGTGGAAATGTATGAAGTAATGTGCTCAAGAGATTGAGAGTGGAGGGTCAAGGTGGTTTCCAAATCGGGTTGGGTTGTGAAAAATGCTTGAAGCTCAGGGCGATTTGCATGCCCAACCTCAGTAAGGAATGCATCTAAAGCACTAGTAGCAGCCATGTCTTCTCTTTGCATGATTGGGTATGCTAGGTCTCTCTGCAATGCTAGGATGAAAATGGTGAAATGAGGAGGTGGTCCTCCTTATATAGACATATTCCATCTCGAAAAAAATTAAAAATATGCATTTAAAAAATAAATTTACACCACCTTAAAACTCAAGTACAACACCTTAAAACTTTTCAAAATCTTTAATAAAATATCCAATATATAAACGATTAAAGTTACAAGCCAATTCACTTAGACAAGATGATTTCGTCTGTAGCCCAATCTTTGTAAACAAGCATAGTGGCCTCCATCTGCCTCCAAATCTATACAACCAAAAAATGGGCAATCAAAATACAAAAACCCACAAAAAATAAGAAAAGGTAGCTAAGCAAGCACAAAGCAGACCTTGCGTTGTTCTAGTTTGAAACTTACATTACTGACATCCTCGAATCCCATTATGACAAAGTGTTCCCGAAGATTGGCAAGAGTCCAATGCGGATTCACTGCAACCACCTCCACCTTGTTATTGGGCATGCGGACACGAATTTCAAAGGATTGAATCTCTTCGGCTATCAGCTGCAAGGGTATCCATTTGCCACATTTGTGCATCCACCTCTCGTAGCTAAACCGTGCATACAAGGTGCACCTTGCTTTCAAATACCGAAGGCAAAGCTGTGTGGGGGACACATTGCACTTATAACGGTCACCATCATGCAAACCATCAACATAGCCCCAATTGACACCTAGAATGGTGTCCATTGCATCTATGTCAACTTCTTTGCAAACAAACATTGTTGGTGTTTCTACAATCGGCAGAGAGCGGAATGCATGCACAAACAAATGAATGGGACAACCAACTGAGACCCACCGATCTAGTTGCCTTACCAAACTTTAGGGACCCTTGGAAATCTTGCAGTACCTTGCGCTTGAAACAAAGCAAAGCCCAATGGTCTGGAGTTGGCCATTCTGCACTCTGCAATGTGAGTGTCTCCACGGCTTCTAACCTACCATAGCTTTGGCTTGACTTCGGCACCACGTACTTGTGGGAGTACATGAATATTTGCTGCTCGGCAAGTTTTTTCGATGAAACATTAGGAAACATAAGCTCCCCAATGTGAGCATGCACAACCATGAACGTGCCTGAGAGGCACTCAAGCGACTACTCCTCAACTAAGCTAGATGGAAAAACATCTTTACAAATACCCTTAGTTAAACATAATGATCACATAAATGTAAACATGACGTATGCATGGGATAGATAAACCATGAAAACTTACAATGAGGTGCAAATTGAGTTGATGCCCTCTTGAGGTGGAGCTCAGCTGCACTGTAGACGTGTTGCATGATGGCCACCATTCCAGACTTTGTTTCTTTGAATGCCAATAGACGGCCCTTCCAATGACGTTCCAATACGCCTCGACACCGTACGCGATGAGGTCTAGCACGTGACGGTTGCATGTATACCCATGCACCCTTCTTGAATACTTGTGGGATCCATACCCCCTCTGAGTCTTTTGTGTTGTGCAACACAATCTCTTCTATCTCTGGTTTGGGCCGTCTATGCGTGGACATGCTTGGGAAGTTGGGCTTAGGAAGGGATTTGAAAGAGTTGAGTACTGTGGAGAGAGAATGAGGAGCTGAGGGGAGGGTGAGGTGAGCTGCCTATGGTGGCTATGGTGGCTTTGACAGTGGAGATAGAGAAAGAGGGGAGGAGTGAGAGGTAGAGAGGTAGAGAGGATAGTGGAGCTGTGGGCTATGGAGGGTGGGACTGTAGAGGGTTGATGGAGGTGTGAGAGAAGGGGGAGCTATGGAGAGAGAGGAAGAGAGTGGTGGAAAGATTTTGGCTATGGCTGCCTTGACTGTAGAGAGAGAATGGGAGGAGGGAGAAGAGGGAAAGTGTAGGAGAGAAAAGTAATGAGGAAGAGAGAGAAAAGTGAATTTTGGGGGGAAAAATTGACTTTTTTAAGTTAGTTTATGTTTTGGGGCAGTTTTGGAGGCAAATGGGTCAACTTTGGAACTTTTAAAAAAAATTCAAATTTTAGGGTTTTTAAGCATGCGCGTTTTTTTTTTGGGGGTTCCTCCCTCTTTTATGACACCTCTCTCCTCCTATTTACCCCCCCCCCCCCAGCCTACCTCCCACCTCTCTCTAAGAACCAAGCATTGAAGAGGGAGACAATTAAGCTGCACCCCTACCATTCCTCCCCCTCTAGGTGATATCCCAAGAGCCTTCTCATTGGTTCTCCCTTAAGCCTTCACTAATCAAAAAGGCCCAAGGAGAGTCCATATTTTTCCTAATGCTTCAAACTCCGCCATTCGTTAAGCACTTTGTCCTTTTCATTGCTTGCAAATCATACCCTTCATGATGGAGACTCGTAGATTTTTCCATGTATTTGGAGTTTCTCCATTGCCACAAAGGTTAAACCACCTTTGACTAGCCGATTTCTAGAAGTGCATAGCTACATGACGTAGCTTGGAGGACTCCGTGCTCGGAGGTTGCACTATATAATCATGTCAATGTATAATGTGAGTTCGAAAGGAGGGGTTTTAAAATGCCAAAAATTTAGGCAATTTAACAGAGATACATTGAAATAAAGGGGTTTTATATTAAATTTTGGGAAAAAATCATGAAATAAGGGGTCATTTTATTCATTTAGAATTTTTGAAAGAGGGGGTTTTTTTAATACCCCACGAATGCACGTTATATAAGGGGGTATTGAATGGTGAACCCCCCGAGACTCCGTGAACACCTTGTCTCCAAAGGCCGCATCAAATTGTTGGATGAAGGCTAATACTTTGTCGGTAGCACCAAAGGTGTCATCATTGGTGAGAAAAGATATACTCTTTCCTCCCTCTTTGAACTTCTTGAGCTTTTGTGACCTTTTCCATGAAGGGTATGATTTGCGAGTCCTCCCTCTTGTATTCTCTAGGAGAATAGCCATAGCTTTTATCGAAAGAGGAGGAAGGTGAAGGGTATGATTTGCGAGTCCTCCCTCTTGTATTCTCTAGGAGAATAGCCATAGCTTTTATCGAAAGAGGAGGAAGGTGAAGAAGAAGGAGAAGAGGGTGACCTCTTTCTTGCCTTTTTCTTCCTTTGTTTCATCTCTTCCCTTTTGGAGTGACGAGGAGAAGGACTATGGGTTGACCGTTTCCTCTTGGGAGGAGTTGGCGATCGTCTAGACTGCCGTCTTTGTGGAGCCACATCTTCAGAAGAACTTAAAGATTCATTACTTTCTTGTGTATGGGAGGGAGTCTTCTTTTGGGGGTCTCTTTAAGAAGCCTCCTAAGCTCTCTCTCCTCTTGAAGATGAAGGGAAATCCCATAATGTCAGGTCCCCACCCCGCCATATCACATGGCGGATCTGATGGTGAACCTGGTGGCCACTAGATCTATAGCGGAAGCAAACAATGTGGTTCAGGGTTCAACTAGCTCTCTCATCACAAAGTGAGTCGAGTTCGAGCCTACTAGCAATGAGATCTAGCTACACGTCGCAAGAGAAGCGTACTTAACCTATCTAGCAATCCGAAGACCCACCTTCCAAGAGGAGAGAAATCCCGAGTGCCTTTTTCCCCATGTTTCAGAGACACGTACACTTGAGACTTCGCCTCTCTAGGGGCAATGAGTATTACTAGTATCGACTTAAACATTATGGGGACAGAGAGTTCCCGACCAATCGGGACCACCCTTCTCATAGGCATTGCAACCTGAGCCAAGCCCCCACTTTCCACCCCCACACTCACTCTTCCTTGTGTGTCCTAATTACTACCACAACAGTTGTTCAACATAAACATCCCTTGATTAGATTCCGAATCACAATGTTTGTTAAGACAACCCTTCAACCAGTATTGCAAAGTGGCACCAAGACAGTACTCTAGTAAAAATTCTACTCAAACTTATTCATTAAAATTCCAATGTTCTGGAGGTACAACATCCCCCCTCCAGCGAGAGATTACTCCTCCCGTTGTCGCCTAGCTGCCCATACAACTAGGTATGTCCACCGCATAGAAAGCACGACATGGACATTCTCACCGCATAGAAAGCAAGAAGTGGGTTCCCACCACATAGAAAGCGAGTTGTGGGTATCCACTGCATAGAAAGAAAGTCATGGATAAAGGCTCTAAGCTAGTAACTCTAGCTACCGCGAAATTGTCGCGAGCCGCCCCCTGTGATCAGTAAGGGGATTAGGACTAATTCAACATTGAAAATAGAATGAACATGTCGAGCTAAATTTTCCCTAGCAGACACTGTTTTCTATTGCAAACAGTATATCCGTCAATCATTTCTTTCTTACTTTAGATTTAATGTACAAATGAATTCAAATGTCGAGGTCTCCGTCAGATTTCTCCAACATGTTTGGGAGTATGTTCTTTCCTAGCTAAACGTGTGCAATGTTTAATTAAACAACTTGAATAAGATTGTGACCTACCTCTTCCATTTCTT
The DNA here is from genome assembly GCF_014529385.1 of Adiantum capillus-veneris. Lineage (NCBI taxonomy): Eukaryota > Viridiplantae > Streptophyta > Polypodiopsida > Polypodiales > Pteridaceae > Adiantum > Adiantum capillus-veneris. The sequence goes on from NC_140958.1 coordinate 23,430,273, forward strand.
CGTAATGGCCGGTGCTTGTTCGTCCATGGGAGCTTTTCCTTTCCCATTCACGTTGCTCGTTCCCGCCTCACGGGGTCGTGGGTACCATCGAAGCGAGTTCCCTTAACCGGGGCCATTTTATACTCACTACTTTAAATGATAAACTTGAAGAAAAGAGCTAAGGTCCGAGAGCACCATAACAATCCAAATGGCAGATTAGAATCATTGAACAATCCTCCTTATGCAAGAGGGTTAGATTTTTCATTCAAGACCTAGTAATTTAATGGGTAATACTTTACTTGTTCTATGGGAACCGGCTCTAAATTTAATCACTTGGCTTAGATGATTAAGAAATTCACAATTTTACTAATTAATTTACAAGAGAGATGAAGTAAGCAAGCTCAATCACTTTCCTATAGCAATTAGAAAGATGTAGAGTTCCCGCATGCATAGGTGAGAGAAAATTCTCTTCTTAGTGGCCTAATGCGGATTAATTTTTCTCTTAATCACATCTTAATGTGTGAGAAAAATTGAATCTAACTTAATTACATTACTATTGAGTGGTAAAAGGGTGAATTTCATCAAGTCTACATTGACAATTTATTAACTATGTTGCCTAGAGAGAATCTCTCTTAATCATGTATTAATTATTGATTAAGAGTGATGAATGGCTGCATAAATTAGCTAATTGGATGATGATTATGTAATGGAGTATAGCTATGTAAACTTAGAGAGAAGCTATTGGGAATTATAGCTAGGATTAAGCATAGTAGACGAGAATTTTAAGAGAATGATGAAGAGGTTTACAGATGAGCATAAATAAAATCATGATTACCGTGATTAGGGGTTGAAAATCCTCTCAATTTTCTGATCCAAATGAGTTCTCAAGACGAGAATTCGGCAGCACTTCCCTCCTTTGCTTCTCCTTCAAAAACTATGTGTGTCGGAAGCACCTCCCCAAGGTGTGTGTGTACTGGGTGTGTGTGTGTGTGAGAGTGTGTGTGTGTGTGTGTGTGTGTGTGTGTGTGTGTGTGTGAGCACACCTTTAAATAGGCTCCTCAAGGCTGACAATTGATCTGGGTTTCTATAAGCATCTGAGTGAGCACTCAGTTAATGCATTGGCAAGTCTAGTTGCCTACCCACCAAGTGTCCAGTTGGTAAGTTTAACTGGCTCTCACAACCACTCTCTAGCTTGGAAACTTCCCTACAACTCCCACAAGGCAAGAGGGCGCCCCCTAGCTGCTAAATCTAGCTCAGAGTGGCCTGGAACCTGCTCCCACAGAGCCTCGAGCCCTAGTGCCTCCCTACACAACTTTAGGAAAAATTGGTTTTAGGCTAAAACGACCCATATGAGTCGGAATTTAATGCCGTAAATTGCTATACTGAGTTCTAACTAAGGTGTACTGGACCGAGTACCTGCCATATTTAGCAACCGCTGGGTCCGAAAATGCATTTTTTCATATTCGGGGTACGGGTGCAGTTTTTTGAGACGGTCAAAACTGAACGGGTCGGGTGACCAAAAACTTACTATTTTTGGATTTTTTTTACAAAATTTATTTTAATTCACATTTCGAAGATTTAAAAAATTCTAAACATCATGGCACTGACAAAATTTGGAAAACTGCTAAAAATAGTAACTTTTTTCCATTATGCTTATTTCATGGTACAAGGGTGCTCTTTTTGGTCGGGATCAGAGACCTTACAACCTCCCCAACGTGAAAAATTTGAGATGTCCTCATCTCAAGAATGTGTTTGGGTAATGTTTTAAGAGCGTTGTTTCGTCCTCCCAAGTTGCATCTTCTTCAGGATAATCCTTCCACTTTACTAGATGCTCCATGATAGTTATGTTGCGTAGCTTCTTTTCCCTTGTTTCTAGTACATAGTCAGGTTGGAGCTCGAGAACTCCTTGTGCTGGCATGACTATCTGATCTGAGTCCAAGAATTGATCAGGATTAGGGATATAGGGTTTGAGTAAGCCGACGTGGAATACATCATGAACCTTCAAGTTTGCAAGTAACTTTAGCTAGTAGGCTTGGTCACTCACAACCTTAACAATCTCGAATGGTCCACAATACCTTGGGCTTAGCTTCTTGTATCTACCTAGTGATAAGTTTCTTTTCTTTGGTCGGACTTGCAAAAAAAACTTATCCCCTTCTTTGAAAGTTCTTTCCGAACGGTTCTTGTCTGCATAGTGCTTCTGTCTATCCTGAGCGGTCTGAATGTCTTGGCGAATAGCTCTAGTCTGAGCTTCCATATCTTCTAAGATCTTCCTAGAGGCTTCTACCCTGATGGTTGGATCTGAGAAGTTTAGTGGTGCTAAACAGTCCTGTCCATAAAGATCTTTGAAGGGTGACATTCCAATGCTTCTGTGTTCGGAATAATTATAAGCATACTCCACCAAAGGTAGATATTGTAACCACTTCTTTGGTTCTTGCGAACAATAGGCTCTGAGAATGTCCTCGATGACTTGATTAACCCTTTCAGTTTGCCCATTTGTCTGCTACTGATGATATGCTGTACTGAAGGCTAATTGTGACCCAATAGATTGGAAAAGAGAATTCCAAGATTTTGATGTAAACTTGGCATCTCTATCACTGACGATACGCTTGGGTAGACCATGTAGACTAAAAATATCCTTGATGAATACCCGACTAATATATGAAGCAGTAAAGGTTGTCTTTACGGGTATTAGATGAGCCACTTTTGTGAGCATATCAACAACCACGAAAACAGAATCATAACCTCCTGTAGAAGGTAATCCTATAACAAAATCCATACTGATGCATTCCCATTTCATCTGGGGTATGTCAAGAGGTTGAAGTTACCCTGGTAACTTGATTCTTTCGGCCTTTATCCGGTGACAAGAAAGACACTGTCTCACATAGCGAATTATGTCTCCTTTCATTCCAGACCAAAAATAACTCCTTCTAACAGCATGAAGAGTCTTAGCATAGCCTGGATGTCCAGATGTAGGGCTATTGTGTGCTTCATACAGAATAGCCTTCTTTAAAGCTGGGTCTCTGGGTACACAGAGTCTATGTCTGTAGAAAAGACATCCTCCCATAAGAGAGTAATCTTTAGCTTCAGGCATCTTATTCTTCTGGACTAATGATACTATACGTTGGTATTCTGGATCTACCAAAGATGCTTCTTTGATTCTATCCCAGATAGGATTATTTGGAATAGAGATAGCTCTGAGAAAAGATTTTTGGCTAAGTCCATCTGCAACTGCATTTTCCTTCCCTGGTCTATACTTTATGTCAAGGTCATATTCCTGTAAAAGCTCTATACATCGCCGTTGTCGCATGTTGAGAATAGGTTGAGAAAAAATCCATTTTAAGCTCTTGTGGTCTGTCACTAGCTAAAACTTGCGCCCAAGAAGATAATGTCTCCATAACTTCAGCACATGTATAACCGTTAAAAGTTCCAGATCATGAGTAGGATAATTCTTCTCATGATCCCTCAGGTTTTGCGAGGTATATGCCACCGGTCTTCCTTCTTGAGTAAGAACTCCGCCTAGAGAAAATTTGCTAGCATCGGTTGCTACTTCAAATTCCTTATTAAAATCTGGGAGCTTTAAGATAGGAGCTGAGACCAAAAATTCTTTTATCTTAGAAAAGCTAAACTCATGCTCGGTCTTCCATTCGATCTTCATTTCTTTCTTCAGGAGTTCCGTCAAAGGTGCAGCAATACGTATATAATCCTTGACAAGAATCCTGTACCATCCCGTTATCCCAAGAGATCCTCTTACTTCATTGACGGTAGATGGTTGAGGCGAATCAACGATATCCTTGACTTTGTTTGGGTCCACTGAAATCCCTTCAGCCGATATGACAAATCCAAGATAATTGACCTTTGGTGAGCAAAAGGTGCACTTGCTCTCTTTAGCGTAAAGTTGGTGTTCCCAAAGAAGATCAAGTACTTTGCGAACATGTTCCTCGTGATCTGCCTCGTTCTTAGAATAGATCAAAATATCATCAAAGAAAACCAAGAAAATCAACGAGGTAAGGTCTAAAAATATTCTGCATAAGTCGATTGAAGCTTGCAGGAGCATTTGTTAGACCAAAAGACATTACTGTGAATTCGTAGTGTCCATACCTAGTGTTGAAAGCTGTCTTTGGAATATCTGATTCCTTGATCGTGATTTGGTAATATCCTGACCTTGGATCAATCTTTGTAAACATTTTGGCGCCGTGGAGTCTGTCCAAGAGTTCGTCAATCCTTGGAATTGGATACTTGTTCTTGACAGTTACTTGGTTCAGTCCACGGTAATCTATGCATAGCCATAAGGTTCCATCCTTCTTCTTCTGAAAAAGAATTGGTGCACCCCAAGGAGAAGTACTGGGTCGAATGAATCCTTGCTCAATGAGTTTCCTAAGTTGTTCCTTGAGTTCGATGGCCTCTGGAAGTGACATTTTATTAGGTCTTGTTGAGATAGGTTCACATCCAGGGATAGTCTCAATCTTATGATCTACTTCTCTATGTGGCAGAAGATTCATAAGGTCTTCAGGGAATACATCATCATACTCCCTCAACCAGTTTGGTCGAAGTGAGGTATCTGATTGGTCCACCTTGTTGATCTTTACCGCATAAATTTTCTACCCCTTTCTCAGTCCCTTTAAGAGTCTGCTAGCCTTAACTAGAGTAGCCCTAGGTCTCCCATTTTCATTATCCAAATTATCTGTAAAGGTAAAGTTCCCTTGTGCACAATGGATATGGGCCTTATTTTGCTTTAGCCAGTCCATCCCTAGTATCCCATCAAAGAATCCTAAGGGTAGGGTTCGAAATTGGGCAGAAGTTGGGTGTCCCCCTAGATCAAAGTCGATTTTTCCAGTAGAATGTTGAGATACTACTTCCTTGCCGTTTTCTAACTCTACAACTGGCTTGCTTGTTGGATACTTATCTAGATTTAGCTTCCTCATGCATCTAGGTGAAAGAAATGAAAGAGTACTACCACAATCTATAAGGAAGTTAAGTTGTTCACCTCTGAGAGATCCTGGCATATGAATGACTGCGTATTGCTCGCAACCATTGGGGTTGTCAATTGCAGCATGCAGGGTTGCTCTCTCCACTGCTTCATCACCCATAGTTGGTTGTACCAGTGTGGCATTCCTCTGGCGGTAGCTCCATGCCCTCGCCCTTTGTTCATCCTTCCACGTCCTCCTCTTCCATTACGTTGGCCACGCCCATGGGCATTCAAGGGCATGGCATTGGCGTTGGTTGCCTGAGTGTTTCTGGGGCACTTGGATCTATAATGTCCATACTCGCCGCAACCATAGCATCGAACATCTGGGAACTCCATGGTTGTGGTGGTAGCCACAATAGGACGCTGCTTGGTTGGATGGTCTGTTATTCCAAGCAGTTGTCCTTGCCCTCTTTGCCCAATGATTCCTCCTGTTCTGATTAACCTTTTGTACTTCAAGAGCTAGAGGTTTGGCCCTCAACAAGGCATCCTGTAGTGTTGTCGGCCTGAGAGATTCCAACCGTGTATTCAAAGGGTCGATTCGTCCTTGGCAGAACCTAGCCACCTATTGTTCCAAGGTCATCTTAGGAGCATATCTCCGAAGAGTGACAAACTTTGCATAATACTCTTCGACAGATGAAGTCAGTTGCCGAAGTGAAAAGAATTCATTCATCTTCAAGGTTTTATAGGCAGGTGGTAAATAACGTCCCATTATTGCAGCTTTGATGTCTTCCCAGGATTGGAAAGATCCCTTAATATCTAGGTCCCTGCAATGTTGCTTCCACCATATCTTGGCATCGCCAGACAAGCGGAACATCGCAAGCATAGTCTGATTCACGGGTTGGGTTCCCGCAGCTTCAAAGTAATCGTCCATGGCTTCCATCCACACTTCTGCATCTCTCTCCACATTTTTCCCCTCGCCCTTAAAGAGTGGAGGCTGGGCATGCTTAGGGAGGAGCTTCTTCTCTTACGCTGCCGAGTATAGGGCAACAGGCGGTGCCTACATGGGTTATATGAGATTCTTGATACCATTACTTGGATTTTCAAAATAGACACGAGACTTTAAATAAAATTCAAGATTCCACTTTATCAAGAGACAAACATTCAGAGACAAAAAGCACTTTATTGATGAAAATTTTATTACAATCGAAACCCCTCAAGGTTTAGGATAACTGATGATCAATTTATTACATGTCTTTTTGGATTGCGTATAAGATACGCCTAGGAGTTCACATGATGCACTACTTTGTTCGTAAAGTAGTTCCTATACTCATCCTTGAGTGGATAATAAACTATGGTGTCGAGTCGGGATTCTTCTTTCGGTACTCCAAAAGTTATGACTCTGTTTGTTGGGATTACATTGGTAACCTTCTCCAAGAGCCAGTCGTCGAGGGTTTGATTGGTGTTGCCTGAGACAGTCAGGTCCAATCGTGTAGGCAGCAAGTAGAATATCTCCACCACCCTCAACTCTTCTCCCCAACGTATCTTCTTCAAATCGGTAGCCAGGAATCCTAGCTCCGAGCGTTGATGTAGTAAATCCCTCCTACAAGTGTCCAAACAAGTCCCCATCCTCTATGGATGCGAGTGGAGTGTGGCGTATGAGCCTTCATCAATATATCCATGACATCTCGCCTGAATTGGTAAACTGGGGATTGTCGAGCTTGTTCGTTAAGCTCAAACACTTGGAAATTTTGATATTCTAGCATGGGATCTTCCTGCAACACCAATGCAAGGAATTCGGATCAGCTACCTATATACTTTTAGTTCCTCTTAAATATTCAAACAATACGACTTTATTTCTTAGTCTGACCTAGGATTGGCTCTGATACCATGTGTGAGGTCCCCACCCCGCCATATCAAATGCAGGATCTGATGGTGAACCTGGTGGCCACTAGATCTATAGTGGAAGCAAACAATGTGGTTCAGGGTTCAACTAGCGGACGATCTCTCATCACAAAGTGAGTCGAGTTCGAGCCTACTAGCAATGAGATCTAGCTCCACCTCGCAGGGGAAGCGTACTTAACCTATCTAGCGATCCTAAGACCCACCTTCCAAGAGGAGAGAAATCCCGAGGTCCTTTTTCCCCATGTTTCAGAGGCACGTACACTTGAGCCTTCGCCGCTCTAGGGGCAATGAGTATTACTAGTATCGACTTAAACATTATGGGGACAGAGAGTTCCCGACCAATCGGGACCACCCTTCTCATAGGCATTGGCAACCTGAGAAAAGCCCCCACTTTCCACCCCCACACTCACTCTTCCTTGTGTGTCCTAATTACTACCACAATAATTGTTCAACATAAACATTCCTTGATTAGATTCCGAATCACAATGTTTGTTAAGACAGCCCTTCAACCAGTATTGCAAAGCGGTACCAAGACAGTACTCTAGTAAAAATTCTACTCAAACTTATTCATTAAAATTCCAATGTTCTGGAGGCCGGTACAACATCCCTGAGAGTTTACTCCTCCCGTTGTTGCCTAGCTGCCCATACAACTAGGTATGTCCACCGCATAGAACGAACGACATGGACATTCCCACCGCATAGAAAGCAAGATGTGGGTTCCCACCGCATAGAAACCAAGTCGTGGGTATCCACCGCATGGAAAGCAAGTCCTGGATAAAGGCTTTAAGCTAGTAACTCTAGCTACTGCGAAATCGTTGCGAGCCGTCCCCTGTGATCAGTAGGGGGATCAGGACTAATTCAACATTGGAAATAGAATGAACATGTCGAGCTAAATTTTCCCTAGTAGACATTGTTTCCTATTGCAAACAGTATATATGTCAATCATTTCTTTCTTACTTTAGATTTAATGTACAAATGAATTCAAATGCCGAGGTCTCCATCAGATTTCTCCAACATGTTTGGGAGTATGTTCTTTCCTAGCTAAACGTGTGCAATGTTTAATTAAACAACTTGAATAAGATTGTGACCTACCTCTTCCATTTCTTCGTTAATGGCCCGTGAGATGGCCGGTGCTTGTTCATCCATGGGAGCTTTTCCTTTCCTATTCACGTTGCTCGTTCCCGTTTCACGGTCGTGGGAACCACCGAAGCGAGTTCTCTTAACCGGGGCCATTTCATGCTCACTACTTTAAATGATAAACTTGAAGAAAAGAGCTAAGGTTCGAGAGTACCATAACAATCCAAATGGCAAATTAGAATGATTGAACAATCCTCCTTATGCAAGAGGGTTAGATTTTTCCTTCGAGACCTAGTAATTTTATGGGTAATACTTTACTTGTTCTATGGGAACCGGCTAGTAAAATTAAGCACTTGGCTTAGATAATTAAGAAATTCAAAATTTTACTAGTTAATTTACAAGAGAGATGAAGTAAGCAAGATCAATCACTTTCCTAAAGCAATTAGAAAGATGCAGAGTTACCGCATGCCTAGGTGCGAGAAAATTATCTTCTTAGTGGCCTAATAACGGATTAATTTTTTCCTTAATCACATTTTAATGTGTGAGAAAAATTGAATTTAACTTAATTACATTACTATTGAGTGGTAAAAGGGTGAATTTCATCAAGTCTACATTATTACCGGCGGCGGCGACAGCTGACAATTTATTAACTATGCTACCTAGAGAGAATCTCTCCTAATCATGTATTAATTGTTCATTAAGAGTGATGAATGGCTGCATAAATTAGTTAATTGGATGATGAATATGTAATGGAGTATAGCTATGTAAACTTAGAGAGTAGCTATTGGGAATTATAGCTAGGATTAAGCATAGTAGACGAGAATTTTAAGAGAATGATGAAGAGGTTTACAGATGAGCATAAATAAAATCATGATTACCGTGATTAGGGGCTGAAAATCCTCTCGCTTTTCTGATCCAAATGAGCTCTCAAGACGAGAATTCGGCAGCACTTCCCTCCTTTGCTTCTCCTTCAAAAACTGTGTGTGTCGGCAGCACCTCTCCAAGGTGTGTGTAGGTTTGTGTGTGTACTGGGTGTGTGTGTGAGCATGTGTGTGTGTGTGTGTGTGTGTGTGTGTGTGTGTGTGTGAGCACACCTTTAAATAGGCTCCTCAAGGCTGACAATTGATTTGGGTTTCTATAAGCATCTGAGTGAGCACTCAGTTAATGCATTGGCAAGTCTAGTTGCCTACCCACCAAGTGTCTAGTTGGTCAGTTTAACTGGCTCTCACACCCACTCTCTAGCTTGGAAACCTCCCTACAACTCCCACAAGGCAAGAGGGCGCCCCCTAGCTCTGAAAGCTGGCTCAGTGTGGCCTGGAACCTGCTCCCACACAGTCTCGAGCCCTAGTGCCTCCCTGCACAACTTTAGGAAAAATTGGTTTTAGGCTAAAATGGCCCATACGACTCGGAATTTAATGCCTAAAATTGCTATACTGAGCTCTAACTAAGGCGTACTGGACCGAGTACCTGCCATATTTAGAAGCCCCTAGGGTCCGAAAATACATTTTTTCAAATTCGGGGTACGGGTGCAGTTTTTCGAGACGGTCAAAACTGGACGGGTCGAGTGACCAAAAACTTACTATTTTTGGATTTTTTTTACAAAAATCATTTTAATTCACATTTCGAAGCTTTACAAAATTCTAAACATCATGGCACTGACAGAATTTGGAAAACTGCTAAAAATAGTAACTTTTTTCCATTATGCTTATTTCATGATACAAGGGTGCTCTTTTTGGTTGGGGTCATAGACCTTACACATAAGGGCGAAGTTGTTGAGTAACTTCGGCTTGCAAAGCAAGGTTGCCCATAGTTTGTTGCAACCTAGTATAACAAGATAATTGACAAACATGAGGACATCATCATTAGCACCTTTATGTGCAAAATAAAAATTCTCAGTGTGCATTCTACTCTCTTGGTTATCGTCACCCATGTTAACAAAGTTTGTGTGCTTACTTAGTGTATTCTTTGGCAATTCAAAACCTTAATTGCTACTCCTCTTAGCCTTTGAAAATCGTCACTTAAGTATCTACCCCACGGCTCCAATTGGTTAAATATAGAGAGTAGTGGAGTGGGTCTGATATCGCAGTATTGCCGAGAGATAGCTCCTTTCACACTTCTTATGGCTCACTAATGGTAAAGCCATAGGCAAGTCTAAAAAAACTCCATTATTAAGACCGAATCTCTCGAGGTGTGCACCCTATCCCACATAGCGGGCTCAAGAAAACCAATAATAGATCCCAATCCCACTTACCCTAATATAATTAACAAAATTAACCATTAATAGGCTACTTAAGGACCTCTCTTCTTAAGCAAGAAAAGAGAAACCAAATGCTATGATACCAATGTAATGTAAATGGCCTATGAACTTTGAGAATAGCGAAATTAGGAAAATTAGAGAAAGCATTATTGTGAGACTACTTTGTGAGTATCGAGGTGAACTTAATTGATGGTAGCAACATAAACATAGTACTTAATTAACTTGGCATGAACAATACTTTTGCAAGAGAGAGAGTTTAGAGAACATGACAACAGTTGAGGACCAGATTTATGTGGAACGGGGTCCTCCCTCTTATAGGCATTTGTATTATAGATTCTCCCATCAAGAGAGACTTGGTACAATAGAATATTTGTGTTCCTTGTGACCTAGGTGATGCAATGAAGATGGAAAGCTTCATGCATCACGAGCATTTGTATTATAGATTCTCCCATCAAGAGAGACTTGATACAATAGAATATTTGTGTTCCTTGTGACCTAGGTGATGCAATGAAGATGGAAAGCTTCATGCATCACGAGCATAATAAAAACTTTGCAAAAAACATTAACTATCCTAAGCCTTAATCTCAAGGCCTCAAAACACCTTCGAAGGTGGAGAGAGCTAGCCAGGAATGAGGGTAGGGGAGAGGAAGAAAAAACATTCCTTATGAGAAAGAAGTAGTTCCCCACTTATCATCACTCCTGTTGTTGCTAGCATACATAATATCATAGTAATGAAGATGGAGAAGATGGCAAACTTAAGCATTGAAGCTTGCCTCTTGGTTGGATTTGCATTCCATAGCCAAGAGTGTTGGTGTAGGCTCTCAACTTCTCTACTAGTTTGGAGAAGGAGATGGAGCTCTTGCACTTTGCAATTCACACAATGAGAGTGTGTGTGAGTGTGTGTGGGAGAGTATACCCCCCATGCAACCCCCCTTGTTGCTTTGGTCGACCCCCCCTTGTAGCTCATGCTTGAAGCTCATTGGACCCTTCCAGGCCTACAATCACATGGAAGAGGCATATCAAGCAACAAGGGCAGGCTTGGGACAAGTGTCCCCCTTTCCCCTTTGAGAGAAAGGACTTGATAAATGCTAGAACAATTAATTAAAATTAATTTATCATTGGGTCCCTTGGGAGGCCAACCAGTAGGATTTAGGCACACCATGAGGGAAACATGGGTGGGGGCTTGACATGTGTCCTTGCTGCGTCTTGAAGCTTGGGCTCACCTTGTGTGTGTGTGTGTGTGTGTGTGTGTGTGTGTGTGTTCTCTCTCATCCCCATAGCTTTAGGGCTCGCCTCCTCTTGTGTAGGGATACTTTGACTTTGTGGAACACAAGCACCTTAGTCAACAAGCATGACAAAGGACCTCAAGCTTGGGTAGTGTTCCCACAAGCACCTCAAGCTCCCTAGTCTACAAGCAAGACAAGAACCTCAAGCATCTTAGTCAGCAAGCATGGCAAGCACACCAAGCACCTTAGTCAGCAAGCACCTCAAGCTTGGTCCGGGTTCCCACCTGAAGCTCAGCCCTAGCTTACCTAAGTTCATAGGACTTTTAACACTAACCTTTGGAGGTCTTTACTGAAGCTAACCCTAAGGTCTTTAAAGCTCTATTGGCTAGCCTTGCTCTTTGGTAGACCATCTCTCATTTGGACCCCTTTACCTTTGGCCCCGTGTTGAGATAGATCTGTACGCACATGCTTATATTCTAACCCTTGTTCCCGTTTATTATCCCACATTAAATGATCAGTTTAAAATGAGAAAATCGTTTGGGCTGGTTAAATATTAGATTTTATGATAGACATCATGCACATATACTTGGTGAGTACCTCCGATTGGAGACAACGGGAAGTCAATCCCACAAAATTTGGGAAGATATGCGGTTGAGATGGAAGGTTTGACCCAAATAGTAAGCAACCGGTGCAGAATGGCTATGCGAGGTGTATCAAGTTCCAATACCACCAATGAAGAGGACGACTAATGAGCACAGAGGCATGGTGGTGGGCCTGCTACACTTTTCCATCGCACCATACCATAGGAGATGCATGTGCGCACCACAAGAGAGAGAGAGATTGCTAGGTTTGATTTAGTCTCATATATGAACATCCAAAATTTGTGTTGAGAAATGTAGAGCTATACAACATAGTGTACTTGAAAGAGCTATTGTAAAGTGGATCACCTTGCTAGTCTGTCAATGCAATAAATGAGCAAGACGAATGATCTTCTAAAGCAAAGTAGTGTTTTCCAAATGTTTGGAAAAAGTAAAAGCGATAAAAATGCACTTGTTACGTTTTATGTTTCTAAATTTCCCTTTTTTAAACATGAGATAGTATGTTGCCTTATAAATGTTGGGACTGAGTAATTATAGTCCCTTGATGGTGTCATGGCTCAACAAGAGCATGACAAGACCTTGTAATTTTTTTGGGTTGTTCAATATGATTCACTCACAATTGTGAGTTTTGCAAATAAAAAATAAAAATGTTGGGACTTACAAAAAACTTTCTCACAAGTTTTGAAACCCTTGCAGGCGGCGATGTGGCGAATAGAATTTGGGTGCATGGTTGGTTAGTGAACATCGACAGTTTCTTGGGAGGGTTCAAAGAGGATAGAGGGCTCGCAGGGGAGTTTTCCTCTCCTGGCTGGTTGTCGCCTCCGTTTCTTAGTGACTTGCTAAGCCTAGCGGCATCTTCACCTCTGTTGCTTTGCGCGCTGGCTTGCAGTATAAGGTGAACAATGGTTGGCTGCTCGGTGAGGTCTCACACGAATTCTGAGTGGCCAAGCCTAGTTCTAGATTTTTGTGTGCTTATGATCTATATAATAACCGTGATATGCATTCAACGAGTAAAGCGCGATTACTACTTCCCCACTCATAAAGTGTTGTTCCTTCTTGAGAGGGTGCTAATAATGGAGGTAGAGGTTCCACTCTATAAGTTCTCGCAAATGCTCACGGCCAGAAAACTTTGGATGAATGAAGAAGTCGTACCAATGGAAGAAGGAGATGGGTCGACATCGCGATCGTCGAACGACGCCTTAGTGACGGGAGATGCTTTGACAAGGGGTCCGACCTAGGTGGTTTATAAAGCTTTTTCAATTGAGAAGGTTCTCTCTTCTAAAGAAAAAGAAAAAGTGTTCGACCAAATTGCTACAGGAATAAACTTTGAGGTGAAGAATCTCAAGGCAGGTGTGCCTCAGGGGTACAATTTGTACAAATGGAAACAAGCCGACAATCGATTCTGCATCTTTCAGACCAAGCATCTCATTCACAAGAATTTTGAAAGGTCCTAACCCTATAGAATGCAGTGAAGTCAAAACTATTGAGGCCCCAGTCTTGGGGTACAGGCGTCTGTGCCTTGCCCGGCCACGCAGTCTATGGACGCCCACCCACTGATAGCTTATTCTTGTGTACATATACAAAAATAAGAGGCAGCTCATACTAGAGTCTTGCTCCACCCACACACTATGCACTCTCTCCTTCCAGCATGCACATTGCACCGTCCACACATGCATCTGCATACACGCACTCTTCAATTGTTATCAAAGCTAGGGCTTGACGGTGGCAGGGAGCACGACGACTTTGAGAGCTTCGAGGCAATAGCTCAGTCCCTCTTGACAATGGAGAGATCAAGAAAGCTTGAAATCTTTGTAGGAATGAAATGGGATCTTGTGAGCTTGAGAGTGATGTATGCTCTTGTGAAAGCTCAAAAAAGTGTGTAGAAGACTGTATGTAAGTGAAGGTGCTGCCCTAAAAGCTTTGTATGCAGTAGCAGTTTTTTAGATCTGTTTTTCTCCTTGTAAAAGTCAGATCTGAATATTTTGCATGCTACGCCCATCCGTTTCAACGTGGTCTCTAACCTTGCAAAAAAATGTTTCTGTAAATTCCTCACCGTTTTGTTGATATTCAACTCAGACAGACTGTATATAGAAATTGTGGGTTTTTTGTTTTTGTATAGTGTGCGAGTTTGATGCACTTTTGGAAGCACGCCAGATGCATAAATTCTGAGTTGAAGATGCAATTTTAGCTTTTGCAGAGCTTGTGGTTTAAGGGGTTTTGGTAGATTTGAGCAAAGAGTTTCATAATAATCAATATCTAATTCTCCTAAATGATTTTCTCATGTTAAACTGATCATTTAATATGGGGAAGTTCCAGGGGAGAAAAAGCTAGAATATTGGTTAAGCTAGCAGACCGGCCACATTAGGGATCCAAAGGAGGGAAAATAGGGATCCAAAGGGGGGGCCATCTGCAAAAGAGCCATGTGCAACAATGGGCTAAAAAGACCCTGAGGTTCAGCCCATTAAGACTTCCAAAATGCTAAGGTTCCAAAATTCAAAGGTTGTGTCCAAAGGTCAACCATGGGGGGAATTGGATGCTTTGTGTGTGTCCCAAAAGTCTTTCAAATCCCTACATAGGAGAGCCTAGCTTGTAGGGGATGAGAGACAAAGTCACAACATACACACACAAACTCCCTTTACACAAAGGGAATGAGGGACACATGTCAACTCCCTAGGCCAGATGCCCACAAGGTGTATCCAATTCCTATTGGATGGCCTTGGAGGTGGACCAATGAGAATTAGGCTAGATTAAATCTAGTTTAATTAATTTAAAAACAATTAATAAAAGAACCAATGAGAATTAAGTCCTCTAGAAGACTATTGAACAGTTTCCGAAGGGGTCCAATGAGCATTCAGTAGCCCAATGGCTTGCCTGATTCCTATTGGCCAGGAGGCAAAGGGGTCCAATGAGAGTTTAGTTGAATTATTAAATTAACTAAAGCTCTCACAAAAGGGGAAAGGGGGACACATGTCAGAAGGCTATCACTTATACTACTTAATTACCATTGGCTAGGCCTGGGGAGGTCCAATGAGCAAATAGCAAGAGGGGTCAACCAAGAGAGAGAGAGAGAGGGGGCTGATTTTTACAAGGCATTATCACACACACACTCACACAATATCATGTGTGAAGTAAATAAGACTCTCTCTCCTTATCAAGCTTTAATGGAAAGCTTATCACCTACTCCAAGCTTGTGAGAAGGGAGGCCTACACCAACAACTCTTGGCTTTGTGATGCAAATCCAACCAAGAGCCAAGCTTCAATGCATGCTCATCTCCTCTACCACGCTAATTACTAAGCTAAGCTATGCTAATATGAGTGATTATGTGAGGAGATGTACATCTTTCTCGTAAGAATACTCCTTCTTCCTCTCAATCTACTCCCATATCCTACTAGCTCTCACCATCTTTGAAGGTGTGTGAGGTATTGGGTCTGAGACTGGGAATAATTGATGTTGTGTTTGCTAAGTGTTTTGCTTAGTGCATGAAGCTTTCATCTTCATTGCACTAGCTAGTCTTGAAGGAACACAAAGAATTGTATTATAGAATGTCTCTCTTGATGGGAGAAACCATAATACAAAGCCTTTTGGAGGGGGGACCGGCTCCATGCAAATCCGGTCCTCAACTGTTGTCAATATCTTAATTTCTCTCTCTTTTGAAAGTATTGTTCATGCTATCTCACTAGGTGTTATGCTCTTTGTTGCTCTCTCCACCCAAGCACTCTTGTAATTCTCACTAGGAATCTATTGTAATGAAATGCCCACTATGTTAATGCTAATTTCCGCCACACACAAGTTTTTAGGCCATTAAATGTTACATTGGTATCAGAGCACAAGGTTTCTCTTTTCTTGCTCAAGAAGGGAGGTCTTCAAGTTAGCTATAAATGGTTGGTATTATGAATTGCCTGTGAGTAAGTAGAATAGGGATTTTTCAGCCTTGGAGTGCGCCTGCGTTTGTGCAGTTAATGGGGCATCACCGTCGAGAGTTATGGTCTTAATAGTGGAGTCCTACGGGGCTTGCCTACAGCTTTAACCACTATTGTCAAGCTATTAGAAGCTTGACAGGAGCCGGTGCTGTTTTGGTGTTGAACGACCCTCTCTTCTATTCCTTGCAATTAATGGTATTCGAGCCATGGGTACAATAGCTTGAGTGTTTTTTCTAAAGGGGTAAAGAGGAGTAGCAACTAGGGCTTGAAGTGCCAAAGTACACCTAAAACGTTTACACTAAAAGTTGTTAGAATGGATGACAATAGTAAAGAGAGTGAAATTAATGTTGATAACTTTGATTTTGCTAATGATCAAGCTACTAATGATGCTCCGATGCTTGTTAACTATCTTGTTTCTAGGCTTCAACAAGCCATGGGCAATCCATCTCTCCAAAGTGAAGTGCAACGACAGCTCCGTGCTCATGGGATTCTCCAAGCTCACCACCATGACGAGAGAACACCTAGGAAGCCTCTCTGTGAGACTTCCAAAAGAGGTCTCTCTCTGATTCGGGAAGAAGAAGAGAATCCATCCGAAGGGCTCAAGAATTTACTTCTTGATGATGCATCTCCTTCCCGAAGGAGAACTCAAGAGCCTCCACCGAAGGAACGAGAAAGAAGTGAGTCTCCCGCCACCTCGGCGGAGATGGCTCCACGAAGACGGCGGGCTAAACGCTCTCCATCACCACCAAAGCGGAGAAGACCATCGCACCCTTCTCCACACCATAATTCAAAGAGGGATGATAAAAAGCAAGAGAAGAAAAAGGCGAGAAAGAGGACACCCTCTTTTCCATCTTCTTCATCCTCTTCCTCTTATGAAAGTGATGGTGAAGACGACGAAGATCAAGACAAGAAAAAGGCGAGAAAGAGGTCACCCTCTTCTCCACCTTCTTCAAATTCTTCACCTTCTGAAGAAAGAGATGGTGCAACCTTTGAACCATAAAAAAGAAGAGGCCATAGAAATCCTATGCCGCTTGGAAGAGGTCGTCCAAGCTGAAGAAGTTCAAAGAGGGAGGGAAGAGCATCTCTTTCCTTACCTATGATGGCACCTTTGGTGCTACGGACAAAGTCTTGGCCTTTATCCAACATTCTGATACGGAGTTTGGAGATGAGGGCTTCACAAAGTCCTCTAAGCTACACCATGTAGCTATGCACTTTCAAAAGTCCGCCAGGCAATGGTGGTCTAGCCTACGAGCCAACGGTGTGAAGCTCCACGAACATGGAAAGCTCTAAGAGCTTCCATTATGAAGCAGTTTTTGGCCACCGATGCCAAAGACAAAGTACTCACCGAATGGCGAAGCTTAAAGCTCTCTCCCTATGAATCCATCTACAAATATGTAGACAAGTTTTGGGACCTACAACTCAAAGCCACTGTCTTCAAAAAGTTGGATTTTGGAGAGCAAAAGCAACAATTCTGTGCGGGCTTTACTGAAGAAATGGCGGAGTATGTCAACTCCCAAAAGCCACGTACCATATCGGCGGTAATACACCATACTATGGTGGCCTCTCGAATCAATTTCCAAACGGGGGCTAAAAGAAATAATAAGCCCACGAAAAACAAGGGTTCCAACAAGCCTAAGGGGAAGGACAATGTCCAAAACTCTCCTAAGGGCAACTCCAACAAAGCTAAAGAGAAGGGAGTTTACAAAGGTAAAAACAAACTCTCTCCTGAAGAACTTGAGCGTTATCGCAAGGATAACCGGTGTTTCAAGTGCGGAAAACAAGGGCATGCATACCGTGCTTGTCCCCAAAAGAACAACTGCCAAGATCCTCCTAGAGCTACCTTGGTTGAAATCCAAGAGGAGGAGACTCACCAAACTCATCACAAAGCATCTCCTCTATGCCATGCTTGGGGAAAGGTAAGAGAACATGATGCTTTTATTCTCTTTGACCGTGGTTTTACTCACAATTTTATATCTATAGAGTTGGCCACCAAACTATGCATACAAGCCTGTGAGATGGGAGATGTTCTACCCGCAGACAGTGCTTTCAAGGGGCAAGAAGCTTCAATCACTCCATTAATCGGGAAATTGAGGCTTCATGTCCAAAGCTATGTGGACAAAGAGGACTTCTTTATCTCTCCTCTCAAGCATGAGGATGTAATCCTAGGGGCACCATGGTTTGATCGCCTGGCTGCCAATGTTAAATTCCATGAAAGGAGAATCTCCTTTAAGTTCAGGGAAAAATACATGTATATAGATGCTAAGGAAATGGGTAACACTATCCCCATTGTACATACACCAGCTTTCAACAAGTCAATAAAGAGCTTTATTTCCGTGTACATGATTTTTGTTAAAGATTCTCAAAATGAACCTAATGCTTTAGCACAGGAAAATAAAAGCAACCAAAAGGAATTAAAGTTATCCAATTTTCTCAAGGGGTTTCAAGATGTTTTTATTGACAACATCCCTTGTGAGCTACCTCCTAAACTAGGTAATGGTGACCATGCAATTGAACTTCTTCCAGGAAGTTCACTGCCTAACAAACCTCCTTATAGAGTTTCTCAAGCTCAATAAGAGGAGATTATGTGGCAAGTTCATGAGTTGGTTGAGAAGGGCATGGTTAGGCCTAGCTCATCTCCATTTTTCTCACCTTTGCTATTAGTGCAAAAGAAAGACGGCACATATGGTATGTGTGTCGACTATAGAGCACTAAATAGGATCACTATCAAGAATAGGTTTCCCGTTCCATGGGTAGAAGACCTATTTGATAAGCTACAAGGATCGACCTACTTCAGTAGGATTGACCTAAAAAGTGGCTATCATCAAATAAGGATAGTTGATCAAGACATTGTAAAGACCGCATTTTGCACCACATTTGGTCTTTACGAATACATTGTCATGCCTTTTGGATAAGCCACATTCAATCGCTTGATGGAGAAGCTGTTCGAATTAAGTCCTCTAGAAGACTATTGGACAGTCTCCCAAGGGGTCCAATGAGCATTCAGCAGCCCAATGGATTTCCTGATTCCTATTGGCCAGGAGGCAAAGGGGTCCAATGAGAGTTTAGTTGAATTATTAAATTAACTAAAGCTCTCACAAAAGGGGAAAGGGGGACACATGTCAGAAGGTTATCACTTATACTGCTTACTTACCATTGGCTGGGCATGGGGAGGTTCAATGAGAGTAGAGCATGAGCAAATAGCAAGAGGGGTCGACCAAGAGAGAGAGAGAGAGAGAGAGAGGGCTGATTTTTGCAAGGAATTATCACACACACACTCACACAATCTCATGTGTGAAGTAAAGAAGACTCTCTCTCCTTCTCAAGCTTTAATGGAAAGCTTATCACCTACTCCAAGCTTGTGAGAAGGGAGGCCTACACCAACAACTCTTGGCTTTCTGATGAAAATCCAACCAAGAGCCAAGCTTCAATGCATGCTCATCTCCTCTACCATGCTAATTACTAAGCTAAGCTATGCTAATATGAGTGATTATGTGAGGATATGTACATATTTTCTTGTAAGAATACTCCTTCTTCTTCTCAATCTACCCTCAAACCCTGCTAGCTCTCACCATCTTTGAAGGTGTGTGAGGTCTTGGGTCTGAGACCGGGGATAATTGATGTTGTGTTTGCTAAGTGTTTTGCTTAGTGCATGAAGCTTTCATCTTCATTGCACTAGCTAGTCTTGAAGGAACACAAGAATTGTATTGTACAATGTCTCTCTTGATGGGAGAAACCATAATACAAAGCCTTTTGGAGGGGGGACCGGCTCCATGAAAATCCGGTCCTCAACTGTTGTCAATATCTTAATTTCTCTCTCTTTTGAAAGTATTGTTCATGCTATCTAACTAGGTGTTATGATTTTTGTTGCTCTCTCCACCCAAGCACTCTTGTAATTCTCATTTGGAATCTATTGTAATGAAATGCCCACTATGTTCACGCTAATTTCTGCTACACACAAGTTTTTAGGCCATTAAATGTTACAAAGAATCACGGAGGCGTTTACACACAATCAAAGTGGTCTTTTGAGAGACTCAATTTTTGGAGCATACATGTGGAGCTTCTTTCATAGTTTCCCATTGTACATGCATTTTAGCGAGCACTTTCAAGTGTGGTGAGCTCTCTTGAGAGCATTTTTTTGCATTGATCAAGTTTTTGGATTGCAACTCTTTTGGTGCTTGCTTATGCGTGGTCACTCCGTTGATGTAAGTTGAGTGCGGATTGCCATTGTATGTGAAAATGTGGAGCCATTTTGGCATTTTTACTCATTCGCATTGAGTAGTGTTATGGTTTATGGTAGAGATTGTATTTAAGTTTTTTCTCAGTTTAGTCTGCCATATTTTTTTCAAGATTCTTGCCATGGTTTGCACGTATTCTCAGTTTACAGTCTGATGGTTTAGTGGTCGAGCTGACTTCCACTCTGGTAGTTATCTGCAGCTTTTTGGCTTGTGGTTTGCGTTGAGTTTTGACTCATTTGGCAAAGGAATTTTGTTCGTTTTTTCTTGTCTTCTCGCCATAAACATTTGCAGTGTTATGCCATCTTGTACAGTGGTTGAAATATTTTCACTTTGACAATGATCGAGTGTTTACTCTCACTTTGATAGGTTTTGTGAGCTTGGATATAGGTTGGTGTTCTTGTACCCACTCTCGCAGGAGTGAGGATTAGCGTACGCTTGTGTGGCTACAGACTTTCCCAGTCACAATTTTCACAGGTTTTTTGTAGACTTTTGCAGACAGTTTTTCTTATGGGATGCGTTTTAAGCTAGTTTGCTCTCTACTTGCATATATGGTTATGCACTTTACACTCAGCTGAGCAGTTTGTCCCATATTATATGCTTGTAGATAGCAAATTGTGGAGATGTTTTATGCATATGCAAGCATTGGTTTTGATGTGATTCTTCATGGTTTTCATGATTGTGTAGTGTCAAGTAATCTCCCACTTTTTGTTGCTCTTTTGGCATTCACTTATGGGAGTAGATATGTGTGATAGTGAGAGACAACGGTCTCGTTCATGCTGATACGTACGTTGTTGGCATTGTGGTCACATAGGGCACATTAGATGCCATTGTTTTAGATGTATGAAATAGCAGCAGAGATGTATGCGAGATGTAGATACGACTTTGAAACATGGTAGAGAGGTAGTTCTAGTGGTAGTCTATGTTAGTGACGGTGATGTCATGTTTACCTCAAGTGTACCTCTTGCATATATTTCTATGGACAGCACACTTTCTCCAAAGTGCTTACTATAGATAGCAATGTTGCCTTCCATGTCACACCATGTCATAAATGGTTCATGCCATTTTCTAGTGGGAGTTTTGGTTGTCTACACTTGGTCAATGGTTTGACGTTTGATATAGAGGGTGAAATAGATGTTTGTTTGTCTTTGCCCAGTGGTGCATCATACAAACTACGACATGTGCACTATGTTCCTCAGATGAGACAAAGATTGATCTCAATGAGATAGTTAGTAGACTTTGGTTGTCACATACTACTTAGAGATTAGTCTTTCTAGATGCATTGTGGTTCATTAGTGATTTCCAGAGAAGCCCGCAGTGGCCTGGTATATCCTATGCATGTGTCTGGACTCTCAGGTTTGAGATGGCGTAGTCTCGGTTTTGTTGCTGACATGCTTTGAGCAAGAGATGAGACATGTCTCTTTTGCATGTGAGCTCCACAATGAGCATTTAGTTGTGCAAGACGTGCCAGTGGGGACTCTGTAGAGACAAAGGTAGAGAAACAATGCTTTAGTGAGACACAACAGGTGTTGTCATACTTTGTGCAGGTAGAGGTAGAGCAAGTTTGCTCCCTAGAGACATAGATAGAGATGACAGACATGGAGTTCTTTGATATACTCATGCTAGAGGCTGATGAGTTGGTGCCAAGACACACAATTTTGCCTATGGGTGATAGGGACATAGGTTTCCCAATGTTGGTGTTGGCACATCCATACGTGATGGATAGTCCTGATAATGTAGTGATTCAAATAGTGCAAGGGAGGTGAGTACAACCAAGTTTTCATAGATTTCGTCAGTGTTTAGGCGTCTCATATTTGACTTGTTAGTGTCGAGGCCTGACCTAGCAGCTAAGCGGGAGCGTTTGCAGCAGGGATTGTCAATCGTGCAATGATTGATGTTAGCATAATGCATAGTGGAGTTTTGCAGACCATACAGAGTAGTTTGTGAGATTTGCATGCATGCTCTAGCGTGGGCGGCATGCTTGGCTACCACGAGAATCGATATGACTGCATGTAGATTGACTAAGCGATCTAGTGGGTGTAGGTTGTGAGAGTCTCTCACCTATTTTCTTATACATACTAGTAGTTTAGCTAGTAGGACACATATATCGGCACATTTTTCTTTAAGTGGGAGATTCTTGGGGTACAACCGTTTGTGCCTTGACCGATTGCCTAGGCTATGGGCTCCCGTCCAACACTGATACCTTATTCTTGTGTACATACACAAAGAATAAGGTCCAGCTCATACTAGAGTCTTGCTCCACCCACACACTATGTACTCTCTCCTTCCCACATGCACACCGCACCGCGTACACACACGCATCTACGTATAGGCACAGTCAAGTGATGAAGGCCATGAAAAACTAAAGAATGTAAAGGCTCGGCTGGAACGGGAGCTAAAAGAAGTGAGAATACAAATAGAGATCGGCCCAAACGTTAAGAAAATATATTGCTCACATGAAGAATGTGGTGGGTTATTCAAAGAAGGGTTGGTGAATTGAGCTTTTAATGCTCTAAAGAAACCTCTACCGAGCAGGTGGAGGTTACGAAGGCTGTCACTGTTGTGGTTCTGCCAGCACTTATTAAAAAAATAGCTAGCCATGCAAGCTAATTGTACGCTTCTGTTTGGTTCAAGAAGGACGCTAACATTTCAAACATCGTGAATAAAGGACCCCTTATCTTTAACATGACTACTATTTGTGTGTTACTATGGAAGCCAGTATTTGACTCGGCGAAGTCCCTCTAGGGGTTTCATCCTATCCGGGTTGAGCTCGTGGGTCTGCCTAGTTGGCTTTAGGAAAATATTAGGATGCTTGCCAGTCAACTGGGCACCCCCTTGTTTCTTGCTAACAAGAGGGGACTAGACATGTATAGGCTAGATTGTCTCTAAGATCCCATGGTGATAATTACTATTCTGTTCAAATTTGGGACCTATTGCGGGGCGTTCTTTGAGTGTAGCAAATTTGGAACTTTGCCAAGGATTGCCTCATGAATGCTAAAGTGAATACTAACCTTGTTGTGCATGATTCCAATATAGGGGTCGGTATTCACTTTAGCCTTCATGAGGAAATCCTTGGCAACAAATTCCTCACTATTTTCAACATATTCACCCCTAATGATTCCAAAGGTAGGAAGATATTATAGAATGATCTCTCAAAACTACAAACAGAGGGGGATTTTTGCTTGATGGGAGACTTTAATATGGTTTGTTTCAGACAAGATAAACAAGGACTTGCAAGGATTCTTGTTGGGGAGGGAGTGTAAGAAATGGATATGCCTGGAAGAAAAATGGACTCTTGCTGATGCCTGGTTGACCGGCCCTTAAAAGGATGATGCGGGGTTCATTTACCACAACCTCCAATCCTCCCAATCTGCCTCCAGACTTGACAGGCTTTATTTCCCTCAGAGCGGAGATTGGGTGCCTTCTTCATTTCTTCTGCAAGTCCTTGTGAATGAACATCTCTCATATCATTTTCCCCTTCTTGGAGCCTTGACATTTTCTAGAGAAGAATCACATTAATAGTAGGATGCCAAGAAACTACTTATCACCTACCCAAATCTAAAGAGCTGAACCACGACATCATCAAAGAAAGGCCAGACTCATGGAAAATATTTAGTAAACAAATCCAAATTGCAATCAAGAGAGTGGTTCCAATGCCAAAAAATGCAAACAACGGTGAAATATCAGTCTGTTGATCTAGATTTGAAGAGCTAAGCCAAAAGAAAATGCAAGGCAAGGTCTCAGACCAAGAACACATTGAATGGCTGAAGATCAAGTAGATCTTGCACGAAAGGGAAATGGAGGAGACTAATCTCCTTAGGCTTCAAGCCAAGAAGAGGTGCATTAGGACCGAGAAAGCTGACAAAAACACCCTACTCATAACGATCAAGATAAGAAAATGATAGGCTATAATATATTCCTTGATCAACAACCAAGGAATCCATATTAACAACACTGATCAGATGGGTAAAGTGATGCTAGATCATCTTAGCCAAATCATTGGAAAGGAAGATTCCCCTTCTCCCATAATTAGAAAAGCCAGGAAGAAGATTTTTACGTCCACTCCAACATTAGTGGACTTTAACCAAAAGAATTACAAGGCCCTTTACCCTGGATGAATGTTGGATGACACTCAAAAATCTGGGCAAAGAAAAGTTGCTAGGATGGAATGGGATCACTATCGAGCTTTGTCAAGAGTTCTGGGAGGTTCTGTGTACATCTTTCTTGATTATGTTTAACGTGTCCTTTACTAAAGGTTAGCTTGAATTAGGGTTTAAGAAGGAATAATTATGCTCATCCTTAAGCCATCAACTTGCTCTCAACTCAAACACTGTTGGAGACCAGTCACAATAATGACAATGGTGTACAAGGTGATGGCTAAACTGTCATTCCAAAAAGAATGACCTAGGTGTTAGTTGATGTTATTTCTCCCCACTATCATGGATTATTAAAGTTAGATCAATATATGAAAACATCTTGGTGGCTATGATAGGTATGGAATGTGCCAAGCTTAAGAAACAGAAATGTGTCCTTCTACAACTGGACCTTGATAAGGCATATGATAGGATAACCTGGTCTTTTTTTGCAAGAAATGCTTTAGTCTCTAGGGTTTGGTCCACGAAATGTCAAGTTGTAAGTACTCTTGGGGAAGGGAGTTTCTCAGAGCTGCTATTCAACTCAAGAATAGTTGGCTACTTTGATGTCAAGAGATCCATTTGTAAAGGGTGTTGCTTTGGTTTGCCGCCTGCACCCACCCTCTTATTGCAATGTTGGAGCAAGAGGACAATAGGAGAGATTCAAGGGATGCACCTTCAGAATGGCAAAAAAATGCTTTTCAAGATGTTCTCGGATGACTCACTACTCTTCCTCCGAGTGGATGGGAACAATGTTAGGCAAGCCTTGGAGATTGTCAAGGTGTTTGCCGTAGCGTCAGGGTCTCAATGCAACTTTGAAAAATCAAGAATTATTTCTGTGACGGAAGATGATAACTTTGATTCTGTAGGTTGGACTGCTGAGATTGTGAAGAAAGGCAACATCTTCTGACACGTAGGGGTGCCTGTTGGGGAGGGTACTACTCAAAAAGCCTCCTTTGACTAGGTTCAAGAAAAAATTAAAAAGAAATTGAAGCGATGGGAGTTCATTCTGATTCCTTTTCACTGTAGAGCTACGATAATCAATACCTTCTTCATCCATATATTACCTTCTCGTCACCATTCCTGCAATTATCCCGAAAAAATTGGAGCTTCTTCTTGAACCAATTAAGTCATTTTTGTGGATAAATAAACTGACTGCTTTGGGGCAAATGGGTGGCTATTGCTAAACAAAATCTCAAGGTGGGCTTGGCATCCTTGACCCTGTCACTCATGCTCTATCTGCTAAAGTTTTTTTAACCATCGCCATTTCATATGACAACTGGGTTGTCATGGCAAGAGAGATGGTAATGGAAGCCTGCATGAAATGTAAAGGTGATTTATGGTCCAACCTCAACATACAAAACAAAATTCTCCCCCTTCCAATTTAAAGGGACAATGAAGTGGATTTACTGGGATTTTTTTTGAACCATGTTATAAATCCACAGATGCACTCAAGTGTAAGGAAGGGATTAGAAACTAGAAAGGTATGTCTAGGCACCGGTCTCCGTGTCCATAGGTCATCTAGGTTCCTCCCAGAGATAGCCCCAGCTATCCTTGGTCTTGATTTTCTAGTACTTACTATCTTCATCCATTGTCTCCTTATCCTTGGTGCAAGATGGAGTACTTGGGGCCAAGTTATTTTCGGACCTTGCATCAAAACATCTTAAACTAGGTCATATGGTTTATCATACTCACCCAGCAAAAAATCCACGATGTCGATCTTCCATCGAGACTTAGAGTCATGCTTGCTAGCGTCTCCTTTTCCTTTCATCTTTTCCTCCCTTTGAAAGGCCTCTTAGTGCTTAGCACGCTTCACTCCCATGGCATCCACTTCTTCTACTTTTTCTTTTCCTTTGTCCTTCTCTTTGATGCGCTCTTCTACCTTCGCCTTTCCTTTAGCTTCAAGACTGATGAAACTTACTGCTTGGTTTTCAGCAGGTGGTGGAGGTAGCGATGGAAGGTGGTGGTTGTACGGGTGGTCCAAGGACTTGAACCTGTGGAGTCATCTCTGGTTGCCTAGGCGATGGTGGTCTCGCCCTTGGTAGAGAGATATGATCCTATCTTACTCTTGTACTTTAAGGAGTTTGACTTTACCTCTCTCTACCACAGTGGGCGCATGGATAAATTTTTGTAAACAAACTCCAAATTTGGCGGAGGTTTGACAGTTAGAATGTCCTCTTCAAGCTCTATCTACCGATATATAGCACGCCATGAGATTCCTCATATTTTAGAAGATTCTTTTTTTTATTCACTTAGATTCCGACAGAGTTGTCAAATCATAGGTGAATCAAAAAAAGAATTTTCTAAAATATGAGGAATCTCATGGCGTGCTATATATCAGTAGATAGAGCTTGAAGAGGATATTCTAAGTGTCAAACCTCCGCCAACTTCGCAGTTTATTTGCAAAAATTTATCCATGCGCCCGTTTTGGTAGAGAGAGGTAAAGTCAAACTCCTTAAAGGGCCCCTTTGTGAGTCCAAATTTTGCGTAAATGCATTTGACGTAAGGCCTTCCCATCACATTCGGGTAAAGAGCGTCAGACTAGCCAGGCACTGCTAATCACGACTATCTACCCTCGGCCAAGCACTACATGGGATGGCATCCCATACATGAGACTCCTCAAGCAATTAGTCCTTCCGCATTCCAAAACCTTGGCTGAAGCTTAGAAACTCCCAGCTGAGACACCATCTGAGCCAACCGGGTCGGTACGAAACCGGTCCCCGGTGAATCTTTAACGGTCAATATTTTGGCGACCGAAACTCTAATCACTGGTTTGAAAAGACCGACGCGCTCCACAAAGTGAGAGATTCAAGCCCATGCATTCATTTCATTTAAGTCCCCTTAGTTGCAACTGCCCAATTCCGTACGGATCTGCAATCGACTTAAACTTCAAACTGCCATAACTTTTGCACCGTAGCTCCAATCGACGAGCCGTAAAGACAGGCCGATAGAGCACTTCAAGCACTGCAGTTTAAGATCATAATATCCTATACGTGCTCACTTCAGTCATAGTCCTTTTTGGCATCATAAAGGCATGTTTTGGCCCTTTTAAGTCGCATCTGGCATACATTAACCATTAAGCTTGGCCTGTTAACAGGCCCTGATCACTGCTCACTAAATTTGTAGGCCTCAAAGAAGCTTATCTTGCATTTCTTTTCTCTTTTTCTCTTCATAGAAGCGAAGCTGCACAACATCCACCCCCTCTGAATCTGCACAGTCTCCAGTCTGTGCCAACTGCTTCAATCTGCATCTGCTTTAGGTATCTTAAGTTCTTTCCATCATCAGACTCACATTACTGGCCCTACAAGAGGTTGTGTGCTCTTGTGACGCTGTTAGCGACGAAAATACACTAGGTTTTTATAACCCCCGGCGTCGCTAAAACCGTCGCTATATGCGTCGCTATAGGCATCGCTATAAGCGTCGCTATATAGCGACGCTCATAGCGACGGTTATAGCGACGTTTACACAAAAGACTATAGCGACGCTACAGAGCCATAAATAGCGACGCTTATAGCGACGCCCGAGAGAATTGTTGTGTGCTTTTCAATTGGTTGTGCAACCATCTTAAGCTCATGAAGGTTGGTAGGCTCTCCAAAACCGCTGGATAGTGCATCGGTGGTCGTCTTCCCCGTCTCCACTCGATTCGTGCCCTTTGTCGCTCTTGCTTTGCATCCTCATATTGTGAAATCCACTTTTGCATCACTGGATTGTGAAGCATGCAAAATTGGTTGATTTTAGCCTCTAGATCTTCCGTCATCTTCTTCTCAACACCAAGATTGCACATGACAATCCCAGATATGCGCTCATCATCTATGGTTCGCCATAGCGTGTCCCGGGATTTATCAAATCCGTCTAGCAACTCTCCAATGTACACTAGGGACTCTGATACCAACCAACCTTCTGCCATGCTACGCTCCGGACGTGCCTTTTGACGCACATATCCCTTAAGACGCACATATCCCTTAAGCGTTTTCATGAAACGCTCTAAGAAGAACATCCATCTGGAATGAACTGTGCCAGCTATTTCCACCTCATCGACTATGTGAACAAGAAGATGCACCTGAATGGTTAGCATTGTAGTAGGAAAATGTTTCTCAAACATGCACACAAGCTCCGCAGCATTTAGTTTGGCGAATGGTATGGAGTCTATGTTGATCTCCTTTTGTGAGATCCATTGCACCAGCTTTGCAAGTTTGTAGATTGTGTTACGGATGTCGAGAGACAAACATCCCTCAATGGCAACCGGTAAAATAAATTGTAAAGTATGTGCAGCAATGATATTAAAGTCCACATTTTATGCAATGATATTAAAGTCCACTATGAACGTACCTGACACATTTTATGCCAATCGTGTGACTTCAAACCGGTAAGCTTTCCTTCTTTAGTAAAACACGTTCGGAGCGAGTGCATTACGCCAGTGGGGGTCCGCAAAGATCGAATGGTCTCTTTTACTTTGCGTTCTTGGGCTCTTGTGAAAATCCATGGTGCTTTAGGGAGTTTTATCGATCCATCAGACGCTGTTTGCGGCCAATATTGCTCCATACGATCCACATTTCTAAGGTCAACTCTGGCTCCCAAAGTATCTTTCTTGCCGGTCAGATGGTCCCAAGTAGATTACCCACATTCTTGAATATGTGCATTGGATCGAGCAAGTGATTGATCATGAGTCGGGGCCAGTATGGTAACTCGTACCATAGAGATAGTCTCTTCATCCCTGGAGGCAATCCGTCATCGCACATCTCCTTCTGCTCTAACCATGCTTGTGCAGACATCCTTGGTGGCTCTCTTCCCAAAAAGCCGTCGCGTAACACATGATTCTCTGGAAGATACGCTTGATGACCTTCGTAGATTTGCTTCTTCAGTGAGGGTGCCCTACGTGCATTCAATCTAGGTCCACATGTGACACATGCTCTGTATCCGCTTGTTTGAAGCCCTGCATGTATACACATGATAATAGATCAACTATGGGAAAAAACAAGATTTACAGTGTCTGAGTGAGGAGTGTCAATAGATCACCTGAGCATTCTCTTAGCCCGGGATAGTCATGCATGGTCCACATTAGAATGCCTCTGATCAAAGCATTCCATCGTCCTGTGTGTCGGCTCATATCCACCACCTCTATGCCAATCCACAATTGTTGTAGCTCTTCCAATAGTGGACGAAGATACACATCCATATTCCCCACTTTATACCGCCCTGGCACAATCAAGCTTAGCCATAGGTGCCCCTTCTTCGTAGTCAACCACGGGGGAATGTTGTAGTTGACGATGACAACGGGCCATACACTGTAAGATGTTGATCTTTGACCAAATGGATTTACGCCATCCATAGCCAGGCCTAAACAAAAATTTCGAGCTTCCCTGGCAAAATCCGACCATGTTCCATCTATATGTTTCCACGCTACGCAATCTGCAGGAATTCGTAGCACACCATCCGAAGATTTATTCTCCTCATGCCATGATGCTAGGGCGGCCATGGAATTACATTCGAAGAAATTCTTGATGCGAGGAAGCAGAGGGAAATGTCACAAAACCTTTTGTGGAATTTTTGTCCCGTGGAGATCTACTCGATATCTTTCGGAATCACATTTCGGACACTTCTCCATGTCTATGTATTCCCCTCTGAAAAGAATGCAGTCATTAGGACAAGCGTGGATAGAATTGTAATCCATCCCCAAGTTTCGCAAAATCTTTCTTGCTTCATCTCGGGAATCTGGCATCACATTGTCAGCTGGTAGTATGTGCTCTTTCAGTAATCTACACAACATAGAAATATGATACAGTCGTGTAAAAATCTATCAGATCATTATACATTTAGAGTTTTATTAAAGTAAACTAATTGTAATAGATCACCTGAAAAGCGCTGTGATGCTAGTGTCACTCCATCCAAACTTTGCCTGCATGTTGAGAAGAACCAGGAGTGCTTTCAATCTAGACATACGTGCTCCATTATACAATGGCGTATCGGCTTCACTTTTCATATCATCATAGATAAGCCTTTCTGAATCCATGATCGTCTCGATCATTTCATCAATCTCGGGCTCAAACATTGCCTCGTTGGGAATGTGCTCTGCATGATCATCCCCCGAGCTGTCAGAGGCTACATCTTGTGGCCTCACATATGCTGCTTGACCAAAGCGCCTGCGAACACGTCTATTGGGTTGCAAGATTGCTGCTTGTTGGCCAGCGTCAGAGTCCGACGAGTTATAATTGGCAACAACTCGATCTATAATAGATGGATCGAACTCGCCAAATTTGCGAACGTGCTGCAAAGAAACACGTCTTGTCCGTCGCACAACATGCTTGCATTGATTACAAGGACATAAGACCCTCGTTGAGAGATAGGCGTTTCGGTTGGACGGTCCCACATCCTCGTCGCTACTCATAATGAGGATAAAAAACTTATAACCTGGAAAACAAATTTAATATTCTACTGGAATTCTTCATCTTATCTCTCTCTCTCTCTCTCTCTCTTTACCTCACATTCTCTAGTCATGTCCAATCCCCGCACACCTCGGTCTAGAGGTGCACGGAGATCAGAACCACCGGGTTATAATCTCGTCTTTATTGGTCAATACCTATATTTGTGGGTACAAGAAATCTACACACCCACGTCTACATGATACTGCATGTAGTGGACAAAACCCCTTTGCCTCTTCTCTAGCTGTAGCACTTCATAGCATCTTAACATCTTTTCACAGTAGATCTTTTCACTGTTCGTCTAACTCTAAACCCTAAACCGTAAGTAATTCTTGCGTGGACTCGATCTAACGTAAATAAGCGTAAATCTAACTAAAAATAAACCTAAATCTAATTTAACCTAAGTCTACATCTAACCTAATCTTTAACGTCTTTTGGGATAGTTTCCTACGACGTTAAAACTCTCTTCTTCTTGTGTGTGTGTGTGTGTGTGTGTGTGTGTGTGTGGGTAAACCTAAATAAACCTAAGTCTAATCTAATATAACATAAATCTAAATCTAACGTAAATTATGTTATATTAAAAACAAAGAACTAAACTAACAGGGATTATAAGAACCTTAAAACTGATTTAACACATAATTTTTCACATAACTCGGCAAGAGTTGGCATTCTCATCACTAAAGATGTGAGAGTTAACTTCTGGCGGTGATGCTGCCTCATCTCCATCCATATCTGACGACATCAATTGGCCCTTTAGACCGTTCTTGCTCTTGTTACTAACTTTGAAGTTGCTGTTGAATGACTAGAGGTTGTCTAGATGGTCATTGTGTTGGGGATGTAGTGACTCTTGCCGCCCTGAAGATCCACCTTCTTCCCTATCTTCTGAAGACATTTCACCAGTACTTTTGGATCGACGGAGCCCACCATGAGTGAAGGCAACAATACCCTATATTCCATTGAGGGCTTTCTTCACCCGCTTCATGCAGGCATCGCAGTCTATGGAGACCTAAATCTAATCTAATATAACGTAAATCTAAATCTAGCGTAAATAAACGTAAATCTAGTTGGAAATAAACCTAAATCTAATTTAATGTAAGTCTACATATAACCTAATCTTTAACGTCTTTTAAGATAGTTTCCTACGACGTTATAACTCTCTTCTTCTTGTGTGTGTGCGCGTGTGTGGATGTGTGTGCCAATAAAAAGAGATAAATGGTATAACCTTTCTATCACCCATGCCAAGTATGATAGATTGATTATGCCATTTCCCTCTTGAATAATAGGTCTTGAGTTCAACTCCTCGTCGGCTAGATCTTTAGGTCTTTTAATTTTAATTAGTTTCCTACGACGTTAAATTAGTTTCTCTCTCTTTCTCTCTCAATGTGTGTGCGTTTTTTTGGATCGTATGCATGTTTTCTCTCTCTTTTCCTCTCTCAATGTGTGCGTTTTTTGTTTATGCATGTTCTCTCTCTCTCTTTTCCTCTCTCAATGCGTGCGTTTTTTGTTTATGCATGCTCTCTCTCTCTTTTTCTCTCTCAATGCGTGTGTGCATTCTTTGTTTATGTATTAAGCTAGAACATTGATGATAGGATATAAGCCTTATTTTGTTTTTCATATGTTTACCACACTACAAGAGGCTATTCATATTAGCGACGCTCACACAGCGACGCTCAAAAAAAAAATTCACGGCGTCGCTATTAGCGTCGCAAATTTACAAAGAAATTTGCGACGCTCATAGCGACGCCGGCTGGGCTAAAAAAATAACCGAGCGCGCCCAAAAACTCAGATCTCAGATCTGAGTTTTTCGGCGCCCTCAAGCAAGGAGCAGGTAACGCTCTCCCTCACTCTCTCTCTCTCTCTCTCTCTCTCTCTCTCTCTCTCTCTTTTTCTTCTCCACACACACACACACACACACACAC
Source organism: Adiantum capillus-veneris (assembly GCF_014529385.1). Lineage (NCBI taxonomy): Eukaryota > Viridiplantae > Streptophyta > Polypodiopsida > Polypodiales > Pteridaceae > Adiantum > Adiantum capillus-veneris. Next base: position 23,462,843 of record NC_140958.1, read on the forward strand.
GAGGAGAGGAAGGAGAGCCAGGTATGCTCCTTCCCTCTCCTCATTCTCATGTTCCCTTCCCCTCTTTCTCTCTCCCTCTCTCTCTCTCTCTCACACACACATACACACACACATAGTGTTTTTGAGAGAGAGAGAGAGAGAAAAGAAAGAAAGAAAGAAAGATTTTTAACGTCTATGTCAGGCCGAAATCGGCCTATGAGACAAATCAAATGTACATGGTGTGTATGTCATCCGTCTATCGGAAAGACAAATGAAACAAAACTGAACTGAACTGATACAAAACGGAACTGAATGTAGGTAGTGGGGTATCTGAGGAGGGATGGAGCTCTATCTCTAGGGGTATATGCATGTCTATATGCTCAAGGTAGTATAATCATGAGAATGAATCACTAGATAGCTGTCCATAAAAAATCTCTGAACTGTATCTGCCATATCTTCAAAGCATTCAATTATGAAAAACCTGTTTAGTGAACCCCGCCAGACTTAAGTGCTCCAGTTAATGTTACACACGGATTGACCATTAAGCACGCTTTAGGGAACCCTGTCAAGCTCAAGTATGCCTTACTCTGTCTGCACACGGAATGGACGTCAAGTCCTTTATCTCATGTTTTGGTAGTAGAACCAACTCAAAATGTGAAGATACCTCATCAATTATTCAAAGCAGTCAGTTGGAAGCCAGCTATGTAATCTTAGATGGATTAGAGCTCATAGGACAAGCTTGAAAATGTTGACAAGGCGATGGTCAAAGCTATATAGACATTAGGAAATTTCGGAGGTCATTTGGAGGGCCTTCTAAGAAAATGTATTTTTTGCACTCTCTCTCTAGAAAAAATGGCAAATAATAGAGCTGGGTCTTTCATGGTAAAAGTTCAAAAAGTGTACTTTAAGTAGATTCCTTACTCTTCTGAACATTCGTTCGTAATGATTGAGGGATACTCTTCTTTTCAATTACATTGAATGAACCTCGTCAATATGGAGGGAATGAGGCTAACATGGAGGGACGAAGACGCAACCGCTATTGACTTTCCATTAAACCTGAACATTTGGCTAATGGCGCACTCCTCAAATGGCATAAATGTTACGCAAAAACGAGCCAAATATCACCTTCACATTGATTTGGACAATGAGTACCAACCATTGATTAAGCGTAGTAAAACAAACACACATATACCTCCCGCTTCCATAGACACGTTCAGAGCTCAGGGAGCTAAACACATAGATATCTGGATGAGAGGCTCTCTCTACCCTAAGAATCCAATGACTAATGCGTCTCCACCGTTTGTTAATCCTACAAGCTTATTGACCTTTGCTGGTGATGGAGAAAAGGGCCTTCTGGGTTATTGTAAATCTCTTACAAAAGAAGCTAAAACTTATAAGGGCATTCTCCAAGCTCAACAATGTGAGATTGTTCGTCTTTCACATTTACATTCTACAGATTAGGTTACCATTTTGCAACACAAAACAGAGGTACAGGAACTCAAAGGAAAGGTACAAAGTTGTCAAATGAAGGACACCATCTTGGGTGGTCGTATCCGAAAGAAGAAATTGCGCAATCTTGAAACATTGCAGGTTGCATCCGGAGGTCTCAAGAAAAGAATCCAAGCATTAAGGTGATGCTTCTTGGTTGGCTACATTGTCTTAGCTAAGTAATCTTTTTGTTTTTTCTTGTTATGCATTGTTTTGATGTGCCTAAATAGTGTTAGTGAAGTAAATTTTCTGTTATGTACTTATGCATTGTCTTCATGTAGAGATTCAATCTATCCTGACAAGGAAAACATTGACCCCAAAGTCAATATAGGAAAGAGATTGAAGCCACTTATAAGTAGAAGCCTGGCAGCAGATATAGTACATGACAAGAAGTTTAGGGTCCTACAACGAAATGTAGTGGACAGCTTTATTTCAAAGAACTCAGTGCCTGCAAAAGAGATACAAGGCACACTTGATTCACTTGGTGTAAGCAAAAGAGGTTATTCAGCTATACAAAAATCTTTCTCATCCATCTTTGTTAAGAAGGGTATAAAATCCAAACTTTTACCATCAGCCTCAAGTGTTTGGAAAGAGAGGCTTCAGCTTAACGAGGCACAGGGAGACTATCTTAGACAGCCCTTTCATATTAAAGCAACTTACAGTGGCCATGGAGCAAACATGGCATATGATTAGTTCAGTAATATTTTTATGGACCTGCAGATGTTACAGAAGAGAATGGTGGAGTTTTACAACATCACATTTGAAGAGTCACGAGGGGTATTACAATTTGCGTTAAAACTGGATGAGTGTGAGCTTGTTAAAGAGAAAAATCTAGAGTGTGTTACTATTACTTTAATGAATAGAGCCCTCTCAAAGTGTCCCAGTGATGATCCTTTGTATTTTAGTGTTCAATCAGAATCTAACATATGGTGGCTTGGTGCGTTTCAGGTAAGCGAGATTCTCAGGTAAACTCAAATGTTCACATCTACTTAAGTCTCATTTATTTTGTGTTGCAGGTAAAGAAACAAGATCATGAGATTCTATATTGGGTGTTCCATCTAACTAATATTCTGGAGGTGATTGATCGACAGACTAACCAAGGAGAGGTATTACGTCTAGATGGAAGGGGAGACTTTCAAGTTCAGTGGCACCTTGCAGGTGACCTCAGAACATTAAAGTGCATGTATAATTGTGGAATGGGTGCAATGGCAAAGTCGCCGTGTTTGTTCTGCATGGAGCCTGCAAAGGTCATGGACCCAAAGTGGTGGAGAAAATCTCCAACACGCCACATTGAGGACCCTTCTTTTTGATCGGTTTTGAAAATACCACTTGTGAATGTCCACATCTGTACAATGCATGCCCTTTCTAGAATTGTGGAGAAATTGGTCTACTTATATATCGGGTTTGCTTGGAAAATTAAGAACTCAGCAGAGCGACAAGTAGCCCTACAGTGCTTAGAATTGGTACTGTCGGATATGGGGCTTCATGGTGGCAATGTGAAAATCCAGCGGGATGAAAAGAGATCAACTGCTGAGAAGGATGTCCCATGCAAACCATCCATCGGTGGGGTGAAGGCACGAAGGTTTTTATCTAAACCCCAAGGTATACGAGATCCGAAGCTAACAAAACATGGAAAAATATATAACACATCTTATATTAGCAAGGTAGAGTATCACAGCTGGAAAAAGCTACATATTGCAGTCAAAGACCAAGAACCAACTACTCGTAACACGAAGGCTGAGGTTTGGCGATCAATAGACATCCTATTTTTGATGTGCGACAAAGATGACTGGTCACAAGGTGATATGAACAAGTTCAAGGAGAATCTCAACCTTCTCAAAAAATCATTCAAGATAGCATAGACAGACACCCAGATTACTCACTACATGGTATTATCGTGTATTTGATTCTCTTTTATGTGCAACTATGTGAGTGTAAAACATTCTAACTAATCTGTTTTCATATCCAGCACATCATCTTCAATCATTTACCATATTTTGTACAAAAGTATGGGAACCCGGCAATATGGAATACCCAAGGGATGGAAAAGTCTCATTACATGGAGAGAAATGCTTATTTCAGGCACACAAGACATGGTGGCTCTCGAATCAAGGCTAACAGTTTGAGAGAACTATTTGAATGGTTCTATCGTAGAATCATTCATCGAATGCAGGCAAATGAAGTCTTGGCCTCTTCAGCAACAGCACAAGCCATCAGACATTTACAACAACAAAAAGTTAAAAGATCAATGGCATACAACAACTCCGGTGCTCGTGAAAGTCAACGAAGGTGGAGAGAGACAATGGTGTATGTGAACCACAAGTGGAGAAAGATACTCTGAGTGGATGACATTGTACAAAATTTATGTAGTACATGATCTTATACAATTGCTACTTGAAGTGTATCAAGATTTTGAAGGTTCAATTTTGTTTTTTGGCACATCACCCTTGTAACGAATCATGAGATGTTTGCCATACTCTAAAAGTTCATCTGGGTTTTGTCTACCAAGAGCTAGTGCCATTGCTGTGTACGTGTAGTAATACGCTGCTCGACCACCTGTATAGCCCGGGCAGTAACCAAAACAATCTCTAGAAAACACTTTGTCCACAAGAATGACTTTATCTATACTTTTGGGCAGCACGGGTCCACCCAAGAAGCGTGATAGTGTCTTTAATGTGTAAGTTGCTATTGAACCCTCTTGTGACATGGAATTGTGAAAAACTACTATCGGCGACTCGCAAAGATTTGAAAGGTAATGCGCTAGGGCCGCATCCCTTCCACAATACTCTCGAGTCCGTCGCCGAAGGAAGTCATCCTTGCCAGCAATCCAAGACTGCACATATCATGTTCGAGTAAGTGACACACACACACACACACACACACACACACACACACACACACACACACACACACACAGAGAGAGAGAGAGAGAGAGAGAGTTACCATGAATCTCGATGTAATTGACCCCTGACCTGAATGGTTAAACCAATCCTCCACTTCTTTGTTACTTGTTGATGGTCTTAGTCTTTGTCTTATTGCTTGGAAGGTGGCTTCATCAGGTAGTGTCTCCTTGTATTTTTCAGCTTTCTCAAAGCATCTTCGGAGGCATTCCATTGGATTGCTGGATGTTTCCATTGCCTCATCATCACTACTATCCTCTGAAACAAATCCACTCCTCTCCTCTTGGACTCTGGAAATGATAGCCAAGGAGAAGTCCTCCCTTAAATAAAAGATGCTTTGCACATCATGTAAAAAGATATAGGTCCTGTCTCCAATCCTGAAGTTTGGCACAGTAGGCATCATCATCTGAGCATTCTTCTCAGTGAAGTTACTGACATCCAAAGGTAGTTTGATTTCTGTGGTTTTCATAGAGAGCATCCTACTTCTTTGTACTTCAATTGCCTCAACCTCAAGGTCGACTGTATCTTCAACCTCCTCGACTTCTTGTATATGTGTTGTCTCCTTGCATTCTTCATCTGGTGCTGCATCCTGCTACTCTAACACCTCTTCAAGATTCTGCATAAGGAATCCAAACAGGCTATTCAGGTAAATCATAAAGCCAAAGGATTCGTGAATAAGTTTGCACTCTTTTTGGTGCAAAGGGCAGGCTGAATGTCGGCAAGCAGGTGGTAATTCCCTATACTTCTTCAGTCTCTGTCCCTTTCCACCACAGTCATTTAAATGCACAACAGTCATACTAGGCTGAACAACCCTCCCTACCTGCACCATCACTTCAAATTTATCTCTGTAGGACTACAAAAATTCACTGTGCTGAGCTAACAGGTCTTCAATGTCAAATTTTGGGTTAAACATAGAATGAACTAGATCATATTTGTCCCCAGCACCACAAGATGCTGCAAAATCAAACAACCTCTCATCAGTTGCAGCTGGGTCTTCCACAGAAGACACATCCTCTTTGGCTTTACCTTTACTTTCTGGGACATCTGCATCATCTGAGAAGTCTATATTCCTCTTTCTTGTATTTTTCTTGACAAGTACTCTAGAGGGTGAAGGACCCTTGTAGGGTAAGGAATCCTCTTGGCCTGGTGACCTCTCTGACAGATCTTCACCAATTGACTCTTCTTCAGATATGTCCTGACAAAAGTCAACAGTTGTTTTGGTAGAAACATTAAGCAACTGAGCTTGCAAAGGCTGAAATCCTGGCACAAGCTCTGGGTCTGGTTTCAGCCTCTTCTGCCAGTGGACCTTAATCCTATTCATCAGGAAACATGACAAGTCTCTCTCTCTCTCTCTCTCTCTATCTCTCTCTTTCTCTCTCTCTCTCTCTATCTCTCTCTTTCTCTGTGTGTGTGTGTGTGTGTCTCTTTGTACTAAAGGTGCGCATAGACAAAAACATACTCTTTGCAACTCTCTACGCGCGCCTTGAGTACAATTGAGAGAGATAGATAGATAGATAGATTTTATTATCGTCCTCGGAGGTCAAATATGACCTATGGGACCAAAGTTACATGTGATGTAGTATGTGTATGGCTGATGAGTGACTCTCGATGCTCCAAAATTGTAGTGATGAGAGTCGCAATGGAGAGCCCACACTTTGGCTGGGAGAGGAAAGTGTGTAGGTCTAAGTTATGGCTGAAAATGTGAGAGAAGCAAGTTCGGATGTGATCAAAAGATGAGCACTCTAGTAGTGTGTGGTACTCAGAATCTCGAACTTGCAGTGAGCATAATGTGCACAATCGATTTTACTCTTCTCCATTGCCCCAACGCCCTATTTCTCATCGAAGGAAATGGGAGCTAAGCCGAATTGCTGCGATAGTGTGTATCGCGGACAAGGGAATAGGCTCAAGCATGTAAGTGTGAGTACGGTTTCCTCTCTCAGCGAAGAACATGGTTTTGTAGTTGGGGGCAATATAGGTGGTGTAATGTATGAAGCGTGACCCACCGGATTTCTCCCAAGCCGTAATACATTGGCGTTGTAGAAAAGCTTCATTCACTTGAGAGTCAATTGAAGCATCATGTAGCAAGTGTAATGCATCCCATCTCCCAAACCACTTCTTTATGTCTTGCATCCATCCCGTGCTCAAGATCTTGCTTTTATGCGTCTTTTGAACTTTTTTGCTTGCTTCCCATGCAATTGTAGGGAGTTGATGTGAGGGGTTTTGATGCATCTTTATCATGTACTCCACAACCCTTTCCATGCCCATAACCTCAATTGGAAGAGATCCCGACTCAAGAAGTAGGAGCATATATGGTGTTTGTGTCTTAACTTGGAGAAAGTTTGTAAGAAAACACTTTTGGACATTCTCAAACTCTTTCCAAGTAGACTTTGAGATGCTCCCGCCCCACACTTCAACTCCATAAAGAAGAACCGGTGTCACCAATGCATCAAAAAGATACTTCTTGAGAACCCAACACTTGATGTTTCCCGCATTACACATGTTCTCAAATGCATAATATGCTCTCTTTCCCGCTTCCAAATGACGCATAGCACATTCATGCCACTTGTGATTGGATGGAACCTCAAGGCCAAGGTACTTAAAGCTCTCAACAACTTCAAGTGTCTCGTTGTTGTACACAATGCATGGCTTCTCCTTATGGTTGGTTTTCACAAGCATAACCTTTGTTTTGGATTCATTTACAATCAGCCCACTATGCAAGCAAAAGTTCTCAAGGACAACCATAAGATTTTGTGCATCTTTTAAAGTGTGTGCTAGAAGCACTACATCATCCGCATACAACAAAAGCATGATTACCGCATTGCAAATAGTGACCTCTTCAATGCCTTCTTCTTGCATAAAGTCAAGTACCATTTGTTCCAATTGATCGATGCATAGACCAAAGAGAGTTGGTGACAATGGACATCCTTGTTTAACCCCAATAGTGCTTACAAAAATTTCTGAAATTTCTCTTCCCATGCGCAATTGACAAATCACCTTCTCATAGATTCGAGAAACCGCAAGCATAAACTCACTTGGCACTTGGAGTTCTTCCATCCTTCTCCACAAATTGTTACGTGGAATCATATCAAAGGCTTTCTTAAATTCCATAAAACAACAATACAATCGCTTGCCTTTCAACCGACTTTCCTCCATGAGAACACGAAGAGTGACAAGATGATCAATGGTGCTATGGCATCGACGAAAACCCGCTTGTCCCTTTGCACGCTTGTCATTCTCTTCAGCCCAATCACTCAATTTCATCTCCATTATGCACCCAAACAACTTTGCCATAAGAGACCCAATTATTATAGTCCGGTAGTTGCTTACATTCTTTACATCCCCTGCTTTATGCAAAGGCTTAACCCAATTAGTACTCCAATCATAAGGCATACCATGTTGAAGTGCAAGGTTGAACATATCACACATCCACTCATGGGTAAAATCTCCCGTCCATTTGATCATCTCTGGCTTGATACCTTGAAGATCTCCCGCTTTGCGAGTGGCCAACTTTTCAAGCCCACCGCATACATCCTCAATAGTAAAAAAAGACCGCATACATGGGAGTGAACCATAAAATGGCATTTTTTCAGTATTTGCTTGCTCATATAATTGCCTATAATGTGTGTACATATCCACTAGACTCAAGTTACCAAAATTCTCAACCCGCTTGCCTCTCAAGTTTCTCCAAAATCTTCCACATGCATGTGACTTTTCTTGGACTTGAAATTCTTGTTGCTTTACTTCCCATCTTCTTCTCTTCTTTTGAATCAATGCCTTGTATGTATGCAAATGACTTTGATAGTTGTCTTTGTCCATAGTTGCATCAAGATTTATCAAGGACTTTCGAGCATCTTGACATTCTTTATCAAACCACCTTTTGCGTGATCTATCTTTGTTGATACCATGGAGATGCTTTATGGCAAAGCATTCTTCCGCACAAGAACAAATAGATTTCTTGAAAGCTTCCCATTTAGTTTCCAATGGTGCATCACATTGAAGCTTTGTCATCCATAATTTTTGCTCAACCATTTCAATGTACATTGGTGCCCGTTTGAAATCCATACATAGTGATAATTTCTCTTTCCTTTGGCTGAGATTATCATGCTTAGTTGCTTCTCCACATGAAAGGTCAATACATAAGGTGCGATGGTCGGATTCCGGGGTCCATTGTCCAAACATAAAACTCTTTATGCGATACATGATGGCTTCAGAGAGTAGCATATAGTCAATCACACTATCCCCATTATGTATCCTACATGTAAATCCATTGGTTCCACTCCACAAAGATACACCATTGGCAATGAGCATACCCGTGCTATTACACATGTGTAAAAGTAACTTTCCATAGTGATCCGGATCTTTCTCATCCATTGAAGTACAATCATACAAGTGAACTTCCTCTAACTCCCTTGAAATGTATGGCATATCAAATTGTTGAGTATCATGTTGCAATGTTTTTGTGCGAGCATTCATATCCCCAAATACAATAACATCACCTTCACCTTTGAAATAAGCAATGTCCTCTTCCAAATCAGAAAATGGTTGATCTCTATCCATGCAAGCATAAAAGGGAGAATCATGATGAGGAATGTAGCAACCGGCTACAAAAATGGGTGCTCTTTTTGTACTTGTCATCTTTCACAATTGATACAAAATCTTCCAATCCTTTCTTAACCATACATGCTAACCCTCCTTGTCCTCTTCGTTGCTTGAGATTCTTTGACCACATCAATGAA